>NC_135425.1:7177696-7245196 GCF_051991245.1 Festucalex cinctus | reverse complement strand
TATTTCAGGTTCAAACAAGTACTGACAGCGATGAGTGTATGGATGTAGCCTTAGCCACAGAGTGGAGCACTATTTGCCCTTACAGACTGCGGCCTATCAGGCCTGCGCAACGACAGCGTGTTTACGTCTCAACAAAAGCCCATAGGCTCTCAAAAAACAAGCAAATGGCCTAAATAGTTGTATTCAACTAAACAAATGCAAACGCCCCACTCCGGTGACTGTTAGAGTTGGGTCGATTTTAGACAGTTAACCAATTGCAAAGAGGAACAGTTTACCTTTAAGCTAACCTGTTAAAACCGGCTAATGCCAGCGTCGGCTATTGGCGGGGGAAGTTGTGTATGCAGACATGGCTAACGCGCCAGTCAAGACTTCAAAATCCAAACGGAGAACCTACAACTAACTTTTGAAATAATTATGGCGCCTAATAACTGTATAAATGCTCCCGTCAATACACACACATGGAACTACTAATGATTACTACTAGTTAAATTAAACATCACTTGTTAAGATGACTAGCTAGAGTATCTAAAGACTTGCAACAATAACTTCACCATAAAGCGTAATTTAATACAAATGTTTCATACAAATATAACAGAAGTAGTATTCGAAGTTAACGTCCATCCGGTAAACGTGGGTGACAGTAGGATGCTAACGTAATTTAAACATGAGGCTAGCACGGAAGCTAACTAAATGACAAAACTTTGCGCTTCCTCCTAATGAGGTTGGCACTGCTTTTGTTTCTTTTGTAGTCATGAGCAGTATCGAGGCGGTATAAGCAAATGGGGCACTATGCAAATATCATTTGTAAAAATGATCATTGGCGGAATACTTACCATACAAATGATTTATTAGAAAGCCCACATACACAAATTAGCTAACCCAACTTCGTCCTCTCCATCTTGTTTTCATCCGCCGTTCACTCTCGCGGCTTTACCACATTAACATGTAACGTAAGAATACGTTCGCAATAAACTATGGAATAAGTTATTCTTGCCTTGTTTTTTATTCGCCGCTCCAATGAAACTGTTGTCAAAGTCCACTTGCCGGCTCCAGACTCTATTCCTTTTATACGAACAACAATTTGTGAGGATAACAGCTACGGAGAGCTAACGTTAGCTGGCTAGCTATCTCCCAGTTTGGGAGAGCAGCCCGTAAGGACCCAGATCAGTGGAGCTTTTGGACTGCCGTTTCCTCCACCTTTGAAGAAGAAAAAAAAAGAGGAAATCCCTCTTTGTTCTCAGCTGTACGTTAAAGTCCCGTGCTTGCTGTTCAATCCAGACAGTAGGAAAAAACGCTGGCATTTCACTCCAGGGTCTTCCAACAACCGGCCTCCGCCATGACGCCGTTGGGTTCACTTCGCTAGGAAACCCCGGACAGTGACGTAACTACTGTGCGCAGCACAACACGGAGAGTGTAGCGAGCGTCTGATAGCGGACCTTGACATAATCAGTATAACTTATAACATTATACAGTACAGTATGTGAAAGTTACTCCCATGTGAGCGATGGTATGCTTTGATTTACCTATTACAAAAACTGCACTTCTTTTTCTGAAACTACATTTTTTTAAAGTTTTCATACTTGTCGTGAAGCCTATATTTTTCATTTAAACTTTATTTTGTGGTTTTCATACCATTACATCATTCAATAACAGCCGTCAGCGGAGAGCCCCCCATATTGACCGTGATGACGTCACAAGTCCGAACGGTGAAAGAAAGCTCTCCGCTCGGATCGTTGTAATTTGATTTGTGAGGATTCTTTTTTGACTTCAAAATGTGTTGAGATGTCGTTTGACTAATATAAAAATCTGTGTGGTTTGTAAGATAGTCACAGGCAAAATGTTCTAAACCCTTGCTTCAGTTCCCTAATTAGTTAATTAATCTGCAATAATGATGATGATGATGATGATGATAATAATAATAATAATAATCGTATATATATATATATATATATATTAGGGGTGTTAAAAAAAATCGATTCGGCGATATATCGCGATACTACATCGCGCGATTCTCGAATCGATTCAAAAAGGGCAGAATCGATTTTTTTTATTTTTTTTTTTTTTTATTTTTTTTTTTTTTTTTTTTTTTTTTTTTTTTAGGATTCACACCTTGAGCATGGAAGAATGTTATATGAACGGAACATTAAGCCTTAATATTTTATTTTAATGCTGTTCAAACATGAAACAGATTACAACCTCTATAAGACTGAAATTTCAGATAAATAAATAATACATTTTCATATAAATCTTACACTCTACAAGCTTACTGATTAGTATAAATTTGAATGAAAAAAAATCGCAACAATCGACTTATAAATTCGTATCGGGATTAATCGGTATCGAATCGTGACCATTCGTATCGGGATTAATCGGTATCGAATCGAATCGTGACCTGTGAATCGTGATACGAATCGAATCGTCAGGTACTAGGCAATTCACACCCCTAATATATATATATATATATATATTTATTTATTTATTTTTTTTTAAAAATTTTTTTAACTCAGTTAACTCGATGTGCAGCCAAACTTGGAGGAGTCACTGACGGGAAGATGAATAAACATACATGACATGAAATTTTATTTTGATGTCCCCTTTCATTTTAATTACCAGTAGATTGAATATTTATGAATCTAGCACAAAACACTGCCAGTAATCCGAAATGTATCATTTAAATGTCTTGTTTTGCCTTCTTGAACAAGTGTTTCCTCCATTTAAAACTTGGGTGCATTGCATTCCAGGTGAATTCATCATTTGGAATCCATCCATCCATTTTCTTGACCCCTTATTCCTCACAAGGGTCGCGGGGGGTGCTGGCGCCTATCTCAGCTGGCTCTGGGCAGTAGGCGGGGGACACCCTGGACTGGTTGCCAACCAATCGCAGGGCACACAGAGACAAACAAACATCCACACTCACAAGCACACCTAGGGACAATTTGAAGAGCTCAATTAACCTGCCATGCATGTTTTTGGAATGTGGGAGGAGACCGGAGTACCCAGAGAAGACCCACGCGGGCACGCGGAGAACATGCAAACTCCACCCAGGAAGGCCGGAGCCTGGACTCGAACCGGAGTTCTCAGAACTGGGAGGCGGACGTGCTAACCACTCGACCACCGTGCCACCCCCATTTGGAAACCAGTTGTGAAAATTGTTTGAAGGGCCAGGTAGCCCTAGCCCCTAACCTTTGACCTTACACCCAACGATAATTGGAACACACTTTTTCATTGTTAGCCCAACCCAAAAGGGGGTTTAGCGGGCGCTAGAAAAACCCAAAGGGTTGAAATGGGATTCGGCCTTTGTGTCATCATGTTTTACTTTCTGATTTGGTGCTTGTTGGAGAACTCTAAAGTGATTTGCGCACTTTGCAGAGCCAAATTCAAATAGCCTATTAGCAGGGTTCGGGAATCTAGGTCCAGAAAGCAAAAACCCTGCCACAGAGTGGTTTTAGCCACAGGTGCTTCTACTTAACTAGCTGGTAAACAAGCTCATCGAAGCACCTGTGGCTAAAGTCAAACTGTTTCAGGATTTGTTCTCTGTGGACCAGAATTCCCCAACCCTGCCTATTAGTTGTATGACTTTGGCATATCTTCTCAGAGCAAAATCCCCTGCTGAAGTTACCTCTACGGGGCCACACGCTCATGAGCGGAACTAAACCTGCAAGCGAGAAGTTCTGAGAATTGGTCCATTTTGACTTTACTCAAGTAAATATTTGTTACAAACTTTGAAGAAAAAAGAAGCAAGTTTGTTATAGTGGACGCCAGAATAGTATGGCTGTAACGTGTTGTGAACTTACCAAGCTTATATGTAACATTTTTAACATGAACATAATACAAATCAACTTGAGATTGTGTTTGGTTAGCTAGGATGCATAACCAGAAATTTTGACATCATCCAAATTGTGCATTTTTATTGGATAAGGCACACAAATATGTCATGTCCACTGCAATCAACTATGAAGGGGTTAATCTGTGGGGGGAAAATGTAGGCCATTTCTTGGTTGTCTTTTTCAACTATGAACAATGAATGATAAAAGCAATTTGCATGTGTAAAAACGCATTTAATTAAATTCTATATATGTGATATTGGTGGTTTGTTGGAGAACTGGTTAGTACATCTAGTTGAGAGATTGTGGGTCCAAATCCAAGATATGGTCTTCCTGTGTGTAATTTGCATGGTCTCCTATTGCCTGCATGGATTTTCTTTTTCTGATACTCCGGTTTCCAAAACCGGCAATCCAAAAATGTACATCCTAGAGTCATTGAAGACAATGGTGAGTCAAAAAACAATTATAACAGATTTAAATTTTATTTGAGATGATTTGACATGAAAAAGTTTAGTTTAGTTTTAGTTTGTTCTAACAATTCAAGATGATTTACATAAAGTAGACATTTTTAGGTTAAATTTCACCTTAAGAAATTAATTTACAAGAAGTTTAAAAGCTTCAGGTTGGACTGAATGTATTATTTACGTCAATCAGATCTCGAATATTAGCTGTGGCGGGTTACTCTAGGTAACTTTTTTTTTTTTTTTAAAGCATCCCATTTTTCATTTTTTTTGTACTGTACTGTACTGCTCCTGTCCGTCCATGTACGTGTACATATATACCGGCAACTGGTTGACGTTTGTCAAATTATAAGGTTTGAATATACATCGCCATCTACAGGTAATTGTATGTATATTCAAAAGTGCAGTTCATGATACAGTTTTAGTGAAAATTTGAGTGTGGCTTCCACTTCAGCATCATTGGTCGTTTGACCGAACTCGTGTTTATGCTTCTGGACCAATAGGAAGTGGTTGAGGTATCCAGCAGCTATGGGACGGAAGCATCGACAAGCGTCCCAGCACCGGTGATGGGATGCCATTGCTTATCCGCGCTGTTTACATAACACGATAATACTTCTCACGGACGAATCAGAAAATGAATTTTTATTGAGATGACTGCCGAGCGGGCCGAAATGGATCATACGACCGTCGCGGATTGCATTCCTTTGCGTGAGTATGACCTCTATTTTCACACTACTGTGCATTTCTGTTCATTTCACGAGGCCGTCCACCAGATGTCAGTCGTTTCTAAGTTAAATGGGCCACAGTGGCGCAGAAAAGTGAGGCAAGTAAAGATACAGGAAATATGACAGAAATAAGACGAGACAGAGATTATCATTACCAAAAGATGTATTACATTTACAGACGTGAAACGTGACACATTTTTTTGTTCACAATCACACTAAACAAATCAATCCACGTTTGTCATTTAATGTCTTGTATTTCCCAATTTTGAAGTAGTCTAAAGGTACACAGCACTTTTAATTTGTCTGTACTTTTCTAACCAGTGTGCTGTGGCACATTAGTGTGCCATGAAATTAATTGGTCCAAAATGTACCAATCATTTACTACAAACGATGCATATAAACCTGTGTGGCCATCCACTTTTTTGTGACACCCAATGATATGGTACCTGCATGGAAATAAGGCAAAAGGTTCATTCACATGAGCAACTTGGGGTTCAGTACAAATAAAAGAGAATAACGGTAGGCTATTTGATATAAATATAATGAAAAGAATAATCGTATTTGTCTACTTTAAGCAAACATTTACAGTGGGTCGAGGATGGCAGATGGAGGAAGTGATGATGCAGAGTTGCTATAGGCTGAGGCTAACTTGACAGATGGTGCAGGATGGGGAGTCACAAATTGGGAAAGGTGAGCATGTGCAGCTCTGCACACTCTCATCACTAGGAATTTGGGTGTGTTCAGAATAAAGCAACCTTGAACCTACAGCTACATTAATAACGGTTCAAAGCGGTCGTCATGCATATAAATGAGATTTGTTCTTTTGTGTTTTATTTTTAAAGCATTAGTTTTTCTGTTTTCTTCTCCATCTATTTATTATTGCATTCTCTTTACAGTTTATTCTACTGGGGAGCACAAAGGTATTAAATTTATCCTAATGAATTGAGGGTCAGAGGTGTAATGATCACCTGTCAATTACACGACTGATTCATAGAGATCACATTCAGGACATTGGTGATGATGTCTTTCCTCCTTTGCATTGTATTAACAGCTTAAATGAATGCAGTAAGTGATAATTTCGATAACGAATTTTTTTTTGTCATATTTGTCGTCACAAAAGATTTTTTTTAAAACGAAAAGTAAAATAGAAACCATTCATTGTGACGATGACAATAACGTGACAATAATGTGCAGCTGTAAGATCAGGCAATTATGCATTAAAAAAAAAAGTTCTAAGACGGCATATTATTGTCAATTCAAAACATGTTTTATTGAAACAAAGTTTAATAAAGGCACTGTTGTGTTAAATGTTTCTTGCCTGTTAAACTACAGCTACAAATACAGTAGGTGTGTATTAGTTTCTGTAGAAAAATTGAGATGTATGTTTAAGAGAAACATCAAAATTGTCAATTTAGTGAACTAAAATGACTCTATTTTGTTGACTCGAATTGGATTAAAACTAAAATACAATCAGATGACTAAATTTTGCCTAATTAATTTTAATTAAACTTGAATTAATTTTAGTAAAAAAACTACAACTAAAACTAAATTATTTTTTTTTTGTCAAAATTAACATTGGTGTAATTGATATGTCACCCCAAAGTCACTTGGGATAGGCTCCAACTCTAACGCATTGTAACAATCGGCAATGTGGTACCGCACCACAAAGTGGCGCTTCTTTTCTTTGTGTGGAAGTAGTTTCCTTTTTCCTTTTTGGCGATGATTTTTTTATTTTATTTTTTATTGCCCTGAACGGTCATTGTAATACGCGGTGGCGTCGAGCCAGCTCTCTCTTTTTGTTGTTTGTTTAGAATAAATGTTGTGAACTTAATTTGCTCTCCCTTTTTTTTTTTTTTTTTTTTTTTTTTTTGCTGTCCCGCTGCGCCGTCCACGGTAAAATCAGCCTTCACGCATTACATCATCAACAAAGAAACAAAATCATAAACCTCCGTGACCTCCTAACTTTAATATCCAGCCAAATCATAACACTCACAACAGTCTTCATATGGATCAGATTTGGGAGCACGCTCCTTTTGTAGTACACCAATGAGACTGAACACAAGCCCACAATAGCAAGCCATTTGAGAGTGCGTCAAACATTAAATCAAACATTAAATATTTCATTTTTCAATTTCAAAACAAAAGTTTCTATTGTGTACGTACTAGCACCATGGGACTTGTTTTATATGCACGCCACACTTTAAGAAATATTGATTTAGCTGGTGTAAAAGCAACTTAAGGAAGTAAACGTTTCATTGAAGGGAGGGGATTGACATAGATGCATATAGTTTTAAATGTCACAGTGTTGTGCAATCTATGCCAGTTTATGTGGCAACAACACTTACAAATTATGCAAAAAAAAAAATGAGGTTTTTACTCCTCTGATGTCAATCATCACTCCAGTCTAAAATTAAACTCGAGTAGAGACTCTACTTCTTAAAACATGCTTTTACAAGAAGTGAGAACTGAAGATTGTGAAACCAAATAAAGTCAGCTGGCGCTTCCTGAATGGTAAGCATGATTTGGTCACTGCGTGCATGACTGACATAATTTGTGCTTTAGAATTTTGAATTGATGTCCAAGATGTGTAATTTTACTTTGGTTTTTGGCAGAAACTGCATATGGCTTTCGCTAGCTGTGGCGCCTTAGCACTAAAAAACTATTCCAAAAAACCTGCTTATTGTGAGCTTGAACATTTTTCTTTATACTACTTTATCATCCATGAAGTGTCCACTGGAGGACATACTGTAAATGATGAGTGTTAATCAGAAGGAGGAGGCAGTATTTTAATGGGTGTATGTTTCTGTCTAACTTTCTGGTTTCTGTCTGTGCAGTGTTTAGCAAAAAATATCTAATAGATTTTCACACATAAAATGATGTTGCATAGCCTTAGACCAATCGTTCTCAACTGGTGGGTTGTGGATCCATTTTGAGAGGGTCCCGCGCAGTTAGTAAAAAATAAATAAATAAATAAATAAATAAATATATTTATATTTGGATTTTTCCACTACAGTATAGAGTAGGGATGTAATGATATCCAAACATCACGATACGATATTATCACGATATGAAGGTCACAATACGATAATTATCACAATATTGTGGGGGGTTGGCAATATTTAAAAAAGATCACAATATTGAAAAAAAAAAAGAGCTCATACTAAAAATAAACACAATGTTATCCTTTTGTACATAATAGCAATGCATATAAACCACCTACAATCTCTAATAACAATATTGAGGCACTTACTTGCAAGCACACATTGATCGCTTCACAAGCAAATTACGTTCCCCTTCATCTGACAATTAGCATAGATTTTAAACATAAGGCCAAAACATCCCAAATAAGAATTAAATTGCACTAATGAACTAGCCACTAGAGGGTGCTAGAACTGCACAAATGAAAATCAACCTGACTTTTTTTACAGATGTGTTCCTTTTAAATATTGTGAACATGACGACGATATTGTGGCAGTTTTAATATCACGATATCACGATATTGCCCTTATCGTTACATCCCTAGTATAGAGGGTTGCCAAGTTCCCACATAGAACTTAATTATGTAAGCGATATGAAAGCTGCTTTGCGCTTTAGCCACTAGTTTACTCTGCAAACAAACACAGTGCAGCCCAGCCTCTGGCTAGCGGACGTCATTGCAAGCAATATACTTTTGCCGCTACATAAAACACATTTGAAACGTTTCTAGAGGTTATTTTTAAACAAAATATCTTTGTTGGTTTTAAGTTCTATAAAAATGGATCGCAGTTTTGCAACAGTTGAAAAATGCGGCCAGGGTGACACTGACAATAGTTGAGAACCATTGGCATAAGCCGCGGATTTTAAGATTAAGTTCCAGAGTAGATTTGGTTTATGTATTTTTTTTCAGTGTAGTGTATTAATACCAGATTGTAGTTGCGGAAAAAGGTTGCCCACCAACCATGTTACAGTATCCTTGGCAAAAATATTGTTGTGTAACAGTTGTATCAGTGTGTATCCATGAAGTGAGGTGAAGTCGAAAAGTGCTGGGTACTGTACATTAAGCCCATTGTGGACTGCATCTTTAAAATAGTTCACAACTTACTTTACTTTACTACACAAATGACATTACATGGGCAAATTGATGCCCTTTTAGCATTCCTTTAATCCTTTCTAGCAATCATTCATCACTACTGCAAAGGATTTGACACTTATTTTTGAATTTTGTCCCAAAAGGCACCACAATAGCTCACTTTTAAGCACTCATGTACTTTAGTCTGACTCATTAAAAGGTAAATGGGTAGCGACAAAGGTGGTGAACAACTCACATTTGAAACACAATTGTTTACTGTGGCTTTGAAACCTTTAGCTCATGCAAGCTAGTTACTTGCCTCAAAAGCAAATTCCAAAAACCTTAAACCACTTACTTTTACAAAAAAAAGCAAACATTTGAATCAGTCGACCCTTTTTTTTCATACTGTCATTTTTTTGTTTCTTTTTTCAGCTGTTCTATTGCTCCCTGATTGGTCCTGACTTGTTGTTCAGTGTTCTTATCAGAAAAAAGGGGAAGTAAAAGCATCCATTTGTCAAGGAAGTCTCTGAAATAAGGAAGCGTCAGAGCGCCACCTTACTCCTGTGTTCACGTTTAAACGGCCAATGTCTTATTTGCTGAATTGGACCATGTTGCATACAGTGTCGGATTGACTGTAAAGGTGAAGAGGATACATTCTGATTCAATTCCTCCTACCGGACATACAGTGAGTATAAAATATCTGTTTCTTTTATGATTAGTCTATCAGTTTGTGTTTTTATGCTTTAATCCCCATCAGTGGTTTTGTGCACAATATGCCAAATCATTCTGAGGAATGTTGGGCGGGAGATGTCGTTCCAATTTGTTTTTATCAAAAAGCTGCAAATTAGGCTGTTGAAGCACTGGAGAATTAATTACATTTTTAAATTTCCCTCCATTAAATTAGGAGAACCTTCCAGCTTTTTTTCCCCCTTTTAACAACAAAAAAACTTTGTTCTCTTCCTTTTGCAAATATTGTTTTGATCTATATTACAGCAATGTTTTCTTTACGGCCTAATTTCAGAAACTGTTTATGCGCAAAGTGATCCTTTTATCAAGGGAATTCATTGGAATTTTCAATCTGCTGGGGATGGGGGTTGCCCAAATCGGATTGGATGTGATTACTAGTGCTCTTTTTGAAGCAAGAAAGCAATAACACCTGCTTACAAATTGTCCCCTTGCGAGCCATCAAGATGGCATGAAGTCAGCAACAGGAAACAAACAGTTGTTCAGTTGTTCACCTTTAGTGTACAGAGACAAGTGTTATTCCTGAAAGGTAATTGTTTCTGGTAGGTTGCGCTCTAAAGTAAATCTTTTATAAGCTGACTATTTCCAATGTCTGAGAGCAAGTTGTTCAGAAAAAAAAACAAAAAAAAACCTCCAAGTTTCTCTGCCCATGATTTGTCATCTTTTCTCGGTGGGACAGCCACACTGATGATACTGCTTGAGAAGCACAAACACAGCTTTTTCGTCCAATCTACACGTTATAGTGCTCATCAGCTCACTGTTTGATGTTCCTCAGCATCCGAAATCAAACGAATTCCACATTTTCTGGTGGACTTCTTGGAATTTAGTGGCGCTTTCTTTACAAGGTTGTCATTTTCTGTGATTAAAACAGGAGCTTTTAAGAGTTTCCTTGCTATATAACGTATGCTCCAGTTTGTCCCGTGTTCTTCTGTTATACCTGCATGTAGCTTTCCAAACTTCTGCCATTTTCATGTACATCTGTGGCCCGATAGACTTTTTATAGAGGATCGTTCAGCCCTTCTACCTGACGTAATTTGCCTTTATGGTTTTTTTTGTTTGTTTGTTTGGTTTTTTTGGCCATTGTCCCACCTTTTTGTAAATAGGTGTTGCCTAATACCTATTAAGACTTTGTAATTTATTGCAATAGCAAATATTTGGCCAAGGTTAATGGCACTGATGACTAGGGATGTAACAATACCGGCAATATCATGATATTAAAACTGCCACAATATCGTTGTCATGTTCACCATATTTAAATGCCACACATCTGTTAAAAAAGTCAGGTTGATTTCCATCTGTGCAGTTGTAGCACCCTCTGGTGGATAGTTTTTTTAGTGCAGTTTAATTTTCATTAGGGATGTTTTGGCCCTTCTATGTTGAAAATACACTAATGTCAGATGAAGGGGAACGTAACATGCTTGTGAAGTGAGTCAATATGTGTTTGAACTCAATGTGTGTTTGCATTAGCGAGTAAGTCCCTCAATATTGAGTGTTATTAGAGATTGGAGGTAGTTTATATATATTGCTGTTATGTACAAAAGCACAATATTGAGCTTTTTTTTTTTTTAGTATGAGCTCATTTTTCGTTTTTTACAATATTGTTACCTTTTTTAAATATCGCCAACCGTCCCACAATATCGTGATAATTATCGTATCGTGAGCTTCATATCATGATAATATCGTATCGTGATATTTGGATATCGTTACATCCCTACTGATGACACACCTCAGTTTCTTACTCATGTGATGAGCCATTGGTCCTTGGCTTCAGTAGTAGGCCTATTGAGTCTGGTTTAAGCCTACATCTAGACCAGGGGTCTGCAACCTGCGGCTCTGGAGTCACATATGGCTATTTAGTCCCAAAAAATTAGTAGAAATGACTTTTTAAAATATCCTTTAAATTAATTAATGATTTAGATTAAAAAAAAGAATAAATCATTATTCATAAAATTCAAAGTCCAAAGTTGTCTGAAAAAGAGAGGCAAGATGAAAAAGGTTTGTAAAATGACCAAAAAAGGAAAAGCAGAAAATGTCCACGGAATTGCCAAAAATGTCAGAGAATCGAATAAAAAAGGCAGAAGCGAAAACGTTCAAAAAGTCAAAAAATTGATTTTTAAAAAGGCAGAAAAGAAAACATTCAAAAATATCCAAAAACAAAAGAAGAAAGGAAAGGTAGTTTGGGGGATTTCTTTCTTTTTAAAAATCTTTTTTCTGACTTTTTGTTTTTGTAATTCCAAAGACATATTATGGTAATTTATGCCTATCGTTTTATGTTTTTGGACATTTTATAGTTCCGTTTTCTTTTCTGTCTTTTTTAAATGAAATTTTCTGTTGGACATTTTATAGTTCCGTTTTCTTTTCTGCCTTTTTTAAATTAAATTTTCTGTTTTGTTTCGTTTTTTTACGTGCCACGTAGAAATATATATATATTTTTTTTAGAGGGCGGGGTCAATATGACTTTATAAAGTGGCCATTTTTTAATATGACAAGAAAAAAAGTTTTTTCTCACCGCGCGGCTGTTTGTGTCGGCAGAAAGGAAACGCATATGTCACGCTACACAAGTCACAGTTTGCAAAATGAGTACGGAGGAAGCACTCCTTAAAATGTACTTTTCGGTCGGGTTTTAAGCAAGGAGATATTAATTGCTTTAGCAGAGATTAACAATATCATAGTTGGCAGTTTATAAAGTGGCAAATTTGCCACTTTTTTTTCTCGTCATATTAAAAAGTGGCATATTTGCCACTTTATAAAGTGCCAAATTTGCCACTTTTTTCTCATCATATTGCCCCCGGCCCCGAAAAAAATATATATTTGTACGTGACCCTAATACGACTTTATAGTTTTGCAATTCCAATTATATTTTATCACAATTTTCTACCTTACAAAATTGCCAAAAATATCAGAAAATTGACAGCAAAAAAGGCAGGAAAAAAATGTCAAAAATTAGCCATAAAATGTCCAAAAAAAGGAAAGAGACAGAAAAATACCATAATATGTCCATAAATTTACAAAAAAATGTCATAAATTTGGGAGAAAGGCAGATAAGTCTAACAATGTATGTAAACCGAAGTATGAAAAATTACCAATCCAATAGGGAGAAGAAAACGACTCTACATATTGAATGCTGGACATTTTTGTTTTGTGGTGCAGCTCTAATTAGCTCTTGGCCCTCAGTACATTAGACTAACACTGACACACAGTTTCCTTCATCACAATGTTCAAATGTTTTGCGGCTCCAGACACATTTTCTGTTATTTATTTGGCCTAAAATGGCTTTTTTAACAGTAAAGATTGCTGATCCCTGAGCTAGACCTTGTAAAAAGACCTTGATAGTAGGCGCAGTGCTTTCCTGTGCAGCTGTAGATGGTTTCTTAGATGGCACCAGTTTGCCCTTTCTTGACTGCGGCATTGTGGCAATAGGGAGACTACTACGAAATAGGCCAAGAAAACGCTTCGTTCCATCCCCCAAAGGCGCATAATGTCGCAAACGCCCATTACCCAATTCTACCGGCGCACATTCTATGAAAATATCAAAACAAGGAAAATTCCTCCAATGCACACAGTTAGACTGCACTGCACGCTCGATTTATGCTAGAAAGAAAATAGGGCCCAATGTCTCAATGCATTCTTTATGGATAGGGAAGAACAATTCCATCATTAGAATCTTGTGTAGTGTTGTGCGAAGTGCCTTCCATCCGAAACAGGAAAATAAATCGCTTGAACTTTAGAAAGTTGTTACTAGATTTGAATATACAATATGTAGTATACACGGTGGACATCCAAGTCAAGTCAAATTTATTTATATTACCACGTAATCATCTCAAAGGGCTTTACAGGCCCACAGTTGACACATATTCATGACATCCTCCCTCCAGGTAGGCATTATAAAATGAAAATTCTATGTGAAATGGCCCTGACTCAAGTTTGACCAAACCAAGTGTCCTTATCATTTCAACTCAACTCAGCATTATTTATAAAGCATTTTGACAAAACATTGACGTACAACTCACTGACCTGAATAGATGACTGGATAGCTGATAGCCCATAAACGCCCGTGGAAGCCGTTGAAGTCACAGGGCGGCCATCTTGCTGCTCTCACTTCGCGAGCAGACTTTTGTATACGGTATACGTACAGATGAGACATATACAGCTCTTAGTCGCTATTTTTTAACAAGTAAACATCCTTAAGCATATAATTTATACATGTATTTAACTCTTTGACTGCCAAAGCGTTTCATGATGATTAGTAAAATTAGAATGAATGGAATGCGATCTTTCATTTTGTAGCCACATTGTATATGTAGTAAAGGCAAACAATATTCATTTTGCCTTGAAAGATGAGTTAAAATGCTCAAAAGCGGCTGGCACTGTGGATTTTTTTGTTTTGTTTTTATAACTCCTGGCAGTCAAAGAGTTCAGGAAACTTGTAAAATGTCTGAAATCCCTCTTGTTCATGTTTAATAAATTGAAAACGCCATAAATCATGCTGTTTCTACGAAGTAGCCTACTGTCTCAAATATTTTCCAATTTCGATACTGCAAATGTATAGTATCGTATGCCGGGAAACGTTTGTTGGGAGGAGCAATATGGCAGCCTCATGACTTCAAAAATCTTGGCCTATTGGCTATCCAGTCACATATCAGTGGGTACAACTGGACAAGACATGAGTAGCTGGATGGAAACAGGTGGAAACAAACCCTAACGAGCAAGCCAAGACAAAGGGATACTTGACTCATTGAGCTATTTTCAACAGTATGAAGAGAATATTTTGTTTATAATTAATGTGATAACTTCATTATTTTTCATGAACAATTTCAAAACACATTTTTCCACTTGCTGTCACCTGATGACATGACCTGTCCTAAGGAGACAGGTAACAACCAATCATGGATCAGTTTACTAACCAAACCTAGAAAACAGGTGTGATTGGTCTTAGCTATTTCCTCAGAACAGGCGATGTCATCTTCAGTTGACAGTACATAGAAAAACAGGTTTTAAAGGTATTAATTGTACATGAAAGATAATGAAGTTATCAAATTAATTCTGCACAAAATATTAACTTTTTACTGCTGAAAGTGGCTCAATGAGTCTAGTATCTCTTAAAAAATAAAAATAAACAAAAACATACATCATGACAGAAATAGATCTATGTCCCCAAGACTTGATGAATACGTTAACATGCCTTTATGCCTTTATGTCAAGACTTTATGGCTTGATATAAGTGTTTAAGTCTAGGTTAGATAGCTTAAATTTGCAGTGCTGTGATCATAACTTTAACCGTCATCATCCAGTGTTTGTATTTTTTGCATTTTACCTAAATTTGACTGACCAACTGTACAATGAACTGTATTGCAGTAAGATTTATTTTTATTTTAGGTGAATTATATCGTGGTAGTGCACCTTCAACCTTGTGAGTGGACCTTTTAAAGGCAGCCGCCATCACTGGGTCAAGATGGTTGACAGGGTGAATAGTCTACCATTCTTCTACGGCAACATTACAAGAGAGGAGGCAGAGCAGTATCTGCAGCAGCCGGGCACCGCTAGTGGCTTGTATTTGCTACGGCAAAGTCGAAGCCATTTTGGAGGTTTTGCTCTGTCTGTATTACATTCTGGCCGCTGCTACCACTACACCATTGAAAGAGAATCCAATGAAACATATGCTATTGCCGGTGGGAAAAGCCACAACAGCCCTATAGATGTGATCGACTACCACTCCCAGGAGATGGATGGCCTTGTCTGTCGCTTAAAAAAGCCCTGCAACAGGCCCAAGAACATGCAGCCTAAGGTGGGGCCCTTTGAGGACTTAAAGGAAAAACTGATCCAAGACTATGTCAAGCAGACCTGGAACTTGCAGGTGAGACTCCAGTCAGTCGTCGAATCATTTTTTGCTTCAAGGGGAAGTCAACTCAAAAATGTTCTTTACAATAATTGTTCTATGCAGCCCCACTACTGAACACAATATTCTATTTAATATTGAATTTTTGGAATATGAATTAAATTAAAACTTGTTAATTTGACTGAAAATGGCACACTTGCTCAGCAAGTGGAAAAATGGCCACCCGGTAAGACAGAGGTGTCAAACATCAGGCCCGTGGGCAGGATCAGGCCCGCAAAGAGGTTTAATCCGGCCCCTCGACCCTGTTGTAAGTTTAAAAAAAAAAAAAAAAAAAATCAGCCGGCCTCATTCAAAATATATGAAATTTGTAATTTCACAAGCAGTCCTCAGATGAGCAATGCAACTTGTTTGGGAGAATCGTCCTTGATGTCATTATTTTACACACAACTTAAAGTTACGGTGTGTTTAATTATTATTATTAATTAATTAATTAATTAATTTAAATCATAGACCGACAAACGGGTTAAGTACGACACAAATTTAATTACTTGTAACACAACTAGATATGACAAGGATTACTGTACTTATAATGTCATTAAAAAAATTAAATTAATTATTATTTTTAATAAAATTATTGTTGGACCAATTAACTTATTTGCTCCCAATAATGTATAAAAACGTTTTGTTTTTTTTAACGTTTTAAGTGTCCCAAAGACGTATTTATATGTTTTTTTTGTTTTGTTTATGCTAGAGCATACAGAAGGCTTTGATGCAGCCTCTCAACTGCAAAGAACGGTTGCAGAAATGGTAGCTATTACACAAACGGCCAGCAGGTGGCAGCAGAGCAAAGGAGAACAACCAGAGCCATGTAGAAAAAAAAGCTAAATTACTTACAATTTTGAATAGATTTGTGAAAACTGATTAAACTTAGCTCTCTTCTTATGCTAATTGCTGCAAAACGGAAACAGATAGAAACATACTTTTTTTCCTGATGAAAGAAGAGACTTTAATCTTTCTTTTGATAGGTTCCATGCTTTTTCAGCAATAGAACACAATATTATGTGGGCCTTGCAAAATCAGTCAAAATCCAGTAAAACAGCCAGGAGCGAACGGGATTGTTTCTGTGAAAATGGCTGGGAGTGAAAGAGTTGCGCCACGCAATGCATTCTGGGAACAATATATATATGCAAAACAGGTAGATTTAACACGTCCAGAACTCAGTGTTGCTGCGCTCCATTTGAATTTGTATTATTTTTGGAACAATATGATTACAGTTGAGCTCCGTAATTTAGGGCTGGCACACAAATAGCGAATTCTGCGTATAATTGACGGCAATCGTTTTTAAGTTATATACCGTTATTTTACCGATGCGGCCCACTTGGTAATATATTTTCCTCCTCGTGGCCCCTGAGCTAACATGAGTTTGACACCCCTGCGCTAAGATGTATAAAACTGGGTAGATTTTACAATTTGATTCATATTCCACAAACACAATATCAATCCGAATCCCGTGTTTATTAGACTAGTGGGTTCACATAGAGAAAAATTTTGGGTTGCCATCTACATTAAGAATTTGTTTGTTGAAATTTGGGTTTTTGTCACTTGGTTGTTGAAAAAAAAAAAAAAATCTAAATCTTAACTTCTCTGAGCAGGGGACAGCTTTGGAACAAGCCATTATCAGCCAAAGGCCGCATTTAGAGAAGCTGATTGCGGCCACTGCTCATGAACGAATGCCCTGGTTTCATGGAAAAATAACTCGAGAGGATTCGGAGCCAAGGCTTCAAAATGGCACCCGTACAAATGGAAAATTTCTGTGAGTGTTTTGCTCATGTCTGTATGATACAGAGCAGCCTTGTGTGTGTTTTACCTTTTCCATGTTACCGTGATGGTAAATATTAAAATATTTATTTTAGGTATTCCGCCTGTGCCTATAAAAAAATAGATCCTGAAATGTAGATATCACATATGGGTTTCATTGTTTACAAATGACTGATTTTCATGAATCATTTCTATATTTAGTGATTTATGTTACTTTAACAAGTAATTTGGCAATCGGTGGAGATAGACGAGCTTATTTTTGTTTTGTTTTAATGTTACCTTTTTGGAAACCTATTTGGAATGAGATTAAAAAAAACAACTTTAAAACAAACAACCATAGCTGCATACAAAGTGCTGTACATTGAATAAAAATCAGTGATGCAGTAAAGACTAGGGATGTAACGATATCCAAACATCACGATACGATATTATCTATCACACGATATGAAGGTCACAATATGATAATTATCACTATATTGTGGGGAGGTTGGTGATACAGAACAAGGTCACAATATTGAAAAAAAAAAAAAAAAAAGCTCATACTTAAAAAAAAATAAAAAATATTGTGCTTTTGTACATTACGGCAATGGAAAATTCTAAAAATATTATATATAAAAATATATAAATATAATATAGATATATTGAGGCACTTACTTGCTAATGCCGGCACACATTGAGTTTCCACACATATTGACTCGGTTCACAAGCAAATTACGTTTATTTGATCATCAGTGTGGATTTTTAACAGAGGGGCCAAAACATGCCTTGTGAAAATTAAACTGAACTAAAAAACTAGCCACCAGAGGGTGCTAGAACTGCACAAATGGAAATCAACCTGAGATTTTATTTTATTTTTTTAAAGATGTGCTGCTTTTTATATCGTGACATGATGACAACGAAATATTGTGGCAGATTTAATATCGCGAGATCACGATATTGCTGTTATCGTTACATCCCTAGTAAAGACTGGCAAAACAAAATAACACAAAATAAATAAGTAAATAGCATATAAGTAATTTTAAGTAAATAAATAGGTAAGTAAGTAAGTAAATAGAATTAATAATACAGTAAATCCAATAACATAAGAAGTAGGTAAGTGAATAAGTAAATAAAATAGGTATCATTAAATGAATAACACAAAATACAACAAACACACTTAGTCCTCAGTGCGTCTGATCCGCTGACGTGAGGCACCGGGCAGGTGCGTAGGGATGGAGGAACTCAGAGAGGTAATGTGGGGCAAAACCATTTAGAGATTTGTAGTGAACTCTAAATTTCATGGGCAGCCAGAGGAGAGGCCAGAATTGGGGTTACATGTGCTCCCTCCTACAAGCACCAGTTAGGAGGCAAGCAGCAGCATGTATTATGATAAAGTGCATTACAGTAATCCAGCCGAAATGTAACGAAGGCATGGATTACTGTTTCTAAGTGCTGCTGACAAAGGAGAGTCTCATTAGCCAGCTGGCTAAGATGAAAAAAAAATTGACAGAACCAATTTGCCAGCCCAATTTAAAATCACTGTCCACTTAACACCCAAATTCGAAGCTGTTGGCTTTAGTTAAGTAACAATTTGATTTACTTTTGACCCAGCAATTTTAAGAGTCAGTGGAGTATTATATTTGTAAAATGATGTTCACGGCCAAGTACAATCTAAAGTCATTCATTCAGTCATTGTCTTATTCCGGTGAGATCTGATTTTGAGTGTAAAACATTTGCAACATCTCTAAGAAATAACATACAGTCAAACCTAGGTTTTCGAACGCTTCTGTTCTTAACCAAATCGGTTTTCAACCAGAAAATTTGCGGATTTTATGTCTCAGAACTCGTCCAAAAATTTGTCTCTCGACCAAACTGAAAAAAGTCGGGCGTACCTGGACGCGACTCACTCAGGAGCCGAGCTAGCTCGAATGCCCAGGATGCTTCCTCCGTAGCACATTCGTGTTCAAAGTTCGTTTGGAGCAGACCTGTTCATTGTTATTTACGCAAATCTTTTTTTTAGTTTTGCATCGTGTATTAGGCCCTAATCATGGGTCCAAAGAAAGCAAGTGCAAGTGGTAAAGCTGGTGAAGAAAAGAGGAAAGTAGTGCGCAGAACTACTTGAATTTAAAAAAGAAATGTTTGCATTTTGTTTGTTTTTTTTCATCATTTTAGATAGGATATCTAAATAAAACAGTGTCTATTTCTACCCTTTTCTATTTATGGTAAACAGTATACAGTACAGTTTATGGTGCAAAATAGTAAAAAAAAAAAACACTTGGAAAAAGTTTTTTTTAGACTTGGAACGGATTAAAATTATTTACATTATTATTTAATTATAATGGGAAAAATTGTTTTGGATTTCGAACAAATCGCTTAAAGAACAGCCTTCTGGAACGGATTATGTTCGAAAACCGAGGTTTGACTGTACCAATGGTTTGCCACTCAATGCGAGTGTGAAGAGTTGTTTGTTCATATTTTGGACAATATTGGCTTTTAACCAACAATAGTCACCGGTGTTGTGGTACATACGCTTGACTTCCGTGCAGGCAGTGTGGGTTCAGTTGACACTCAGTGATGGTGTCAATGTGAGCTTGAATAGCAGTCTATGTCGAAATGTACCCTGTGTTGGACTGGCGACAGACCCAGGATGGAGTCACCACGCCTCCATCAGTAATTTTTACTAATTGTAAGGGAATGTATGCTTGATTGTCCTAAATATTCCCAAAATTCATATCCTTAAGTTGTCCTTGCATTTATAAAGTCCAAAGTAAAGTATATCAGTATAGCACATGGTGGAGTACATGGCTTTCTTTTTTTTGTGAACACAATAACAAGTATTTTTTGTTTCTCATGGTTCAGTTGAGAAAAGGTCGTGGTCGGCTGAAGAAACAGATCACACAAACACATACAGGCGGACAGGCGGTTTCCGCTCACTGCTTCCTGAAATAGCCATAAAAGAGGAAGAATGACAGTATGCAAAGATGTGACTGTTAGCGCTCTACCCCAAAGTGTTTTACTTTTACATATCTTCAATGTATGATTTTTGGAAACATGATACTGTATTTCCTTGTGGATTAAAAAAAATAGTAGAAATTAATATATTTTAGATAAAATATCATTTAAATGAATTAATGATTTAGATTAAAAACAAACAGGAATAATCTATGAAATTTAGAGTCCAAATTTTTAAGTTGTCAGAAAAAGGAAAGAAAAGTTTGTTTAATTACCTAAAAGGAAAAGCATAAAATTACCATAAAATGTCCATAAAATTGCCAAAAATGTCAGAGAATCGAATAAAAAAAAAAAAAAAGGCAGAAAATAAAACAGCCATAAAATGTCCCAAAACATAAAGAGAAAGGCAGAAAATTGCAATAAAATGTCTTTGGAATTGCCAAGAAAGTAAGAATTTTGATTTTAAAAAGGCACAAAAGAAAATGCTCAAAAAACAAAACAAAACAAAAAAAAAACACAAAATTGTCCAAAACCAAAAGTACAAAGGCAGAAAATTACAATAAAATGTCTCTGGAATTACAAAAAAAAAAAAAAGTCAGAAAATTATTTTTTAATAAGGAAGAAAATAAAATGTTCAAAAAGTAACTATATAATGTCCCAAAACAAAAGAAAGCATAAAATTATTGCAAAAATATTTTTTTGGAATTGCCAAAAAAAAAAAAAAAAGTTTTACAAAAAGTAAAAATAAATAAATAAATAAATAAATAAATAAATACATAAATAAATAAGGGCGGCACGGTAGTCGAGTGGTTAGCACGTCCGCTTCCCAGTTCTGAGGTCTCCGGTTCGAGTCCAGGCTCGGACCTTCCTGGGTGGAGTTTGCATGTTCTCCCCGTGCCCGCGTGGGTCTTCTCCGGGTACTCCGGTCTCCTCCCACATTCCAAAGACATGCATGGCAGGTTAATTGGGAGCTCTGAATTGTCCCTAGGTGTGCTTGTGAGTGTGGATGGTTGTTCGTCTCTGTGTGCCCTGCGATTGGTTGGCAACCAGTCCAGGGTGTCCCCCGCCTACTGCCCAGAGCCAGCTGAGATAGGCGCCAGCAGCCCCCGCGACCCTTGTGAGGAATAAGCGGTCAAGAAAATGGATGGATGGATAAATAAATAAAAATAATATATAAAATAAAGTCAAGTCTAAGTCTAAGTCTAAAAGAAAATGTTCAAAAAGTACGGGTAACTATAAAATGACCAAAAAAAAAAAAGACTGCAGTCGTCGTCCATAATAAGGCAATTAATTTCCAAGGGACATTGTTAGACTATTTTGATGAATGCTTATAATGTATCACTTTTTGTACGGTAGCAACTGCTTATGATAGTGAATGTACGTGACAGTCCACATCAATAGTGTAGAATAATGTTGAAGAAAGAGAACAGGTTTCACTTTTTCAAAAATTGTTTTACTATAATATTTATTCGTCACAGCCTGGTAGCTGGTTCTAACTGTGTCCATGCGAGCATATTGTTCAGAACAAAATAAAATTGACTATAAAAGGTGATGGCTTTGTCAACAATTCCAGAAAAATATGATTTCATAATACTGCTGCGCAGAGTAACCAAAAGGTGTCTTGATTTTCTTCTGACTTTAGCATCCGGCAGAGGGACGTGAATGGATCCTACGCTCTTTGTTTATTACATGAAGGAGAAGTGATGCATTACCGCATTGACCAAGACAGGGCTGGCAAGCTCTCTATTCCAGACGGCAAGAAGTTTGACACTCTTTGGCAGGTTAAATGTCTTTTGGATTTTGCACAACATTCTTGTCAATATGGGAGCGTTTTCTTAATTCATGCATGATGTCATGTTATTATATAAAATGGTGATAAGAATCTTTCTTTACACCAGCTGGTGGAACACTACTCATATAAACCAGATGGCCTACTGCAGGTTCTCACTGAACCCAGTCCACGACCTGATGGAGATACAGGTACACTGCCTTTACAAAACTAATCTAAAAAGTACATGAAGTCAAAAATGTAGTGGCCAACGTTTGCAAATCAAACAAGCCATTACATACTGTTTATAAGTGTCCTTGTTCTCAGATCTTTTAGGACAGTCGCTGCTACCACATGATACAGCTGGATTTGGTTCGATATTTGTAAGTTTTTGTTTTTGTTGTTTTTTTGTGCATGCTTTTGGTGACGATCAGACATTTATGCATATTTACAGTACAGGAACTGGACATTTGTCCCAAACAACTGAATGTTGTACATCAGGGGTGTCCAAACTTTTTCCCCTGAGCGCCACATACAGAAAAATAGAAAGATGCAAGGGCCACTTTGATTTTTTTCTTAAATTTATTTATTAACACATTCATTGCCAGACCAGCAAAAAATAAAAAAGCATCATTTGACGTCTTTTTCCGTCAATGGCAGTGAACGAGTTTAACATGGTAAAAATCAATGAAGCAATTGTAAATTGTTGATATAATGTACAGTTACCTATTGAAAACTGCTAACAGTCACAAGGCAAATAGTGACCCCTGTGTGCCACTATAGTAGATATGCCTCTCCACTGAGCAGCAGCTGATCCTAACTTGACAGAAAAATAGAAAGATGCAGGGGCCACTTTGATTTTTTTTTAAAATTTATTAACACATTCATTGCCAGACCAGCAAAAAATAAAAAAAGCATCATTTGACGTCTTTTTCCGTCAATGCCAGTGAACGAGTTTAACATGGTAAAAATCAATGAAGCAATTGTAAATTGTTGATATAATGTACAGTTACCTATTGAAAACTGCTAACAGTCACAAGGCAAATAGTGACCCCTGTGTGCCACTATAGTAGATATGCCTCTCCACTGAGCAGCAGCTGATCCTAACTTGACATTCTGAACCACAAGAACAATAGGTCGTCAACTGACCACACTTGACAACCATTAATGTGATGTTTTCACATTTTTTTCATTAATAATTAACCATTAATTAATGTGATGTTTTCACAAATTGGACGTTGACACTAAGAAACAAGTGGATGAAACTTTTTTTATTTCTGGAACTGAATTATTAGCTGCAAATTTGTGTCTTTGTGTAGCTAGAAATGTTTAATTCACCCTCTTTTTGTTTTGTTTTTTAACAGCATTGAAAAATAATTTTTAGTATTTGCCGCGGGCCGCCAAAAGAATGTATGGCTCCCGGGCCGTAGTTTGGACACCCCGTTGTACATGTACACTGCCCGTCCTGGGCCACTGGTCAACCAATGTTCTGCAGTACAATACTACCCCAAATTTGATCTTTTAAAATTTTCTGTCATTACATTTGCATGCAAAAGGAAACTGACTTTAATGGCATGTTTATCATGGGAGGATTCCCAGTGATAATTACGCGATAGTGGAGTTAAAACTGTGCCTCAAGTGTTGTAATGACACAGTGATACACAATAATGATGATAATGAAAAGCTTGATACAAATGGGCAGCCATGGTTAAGTGGTTATGACTTCTGCATCCCGTTTAAAGTCACTGACCAGTGGCGCCCTTGAGCAAGTCACCGCTGAACTGCTCGGGCATGTACCACTAACAGCATGTTTGCTGTTGTGATGGTTTCAATCTAAAAGCAAAATTTCATGAAAATCTTCATGACACTGAACAAAAATGATTATTTCAAATGGCACACTAATAACCTCTCTGACTTTGTTTTTCAGCAAAATGCAGCAGGGGGATTTCTTGCCAGAATCAAAACCGTTCCCATACCTGGCCGACAAAAGGTGATTTAACACACCTCCCACCTTGTCCTAAAGAAGGGGTGTCAAACTCATTTTTGTCACGGGCCACATAATTATGCTTCCCTTTGGAGGGCTGTTTGCAGCATATTAGTACATACTGTAGGCTATACACAACCAATTGGCTAGTTTTGAAATGAAAATCCAGTTAAAAAAAAAAAAAAAAGTTTAGCTGTATTTGGGGCGGCGTGGATCAGTGGTAGAGTGATCATCTTACATCCGTGAGGTTGTGGGTTCAATCCTCAGCCCTGGTGTCCCACATCAGTCCTTGATCAACACACTGAACCCCCATTTGCTCCAAGTGGATGTGGCAGCAGGCGAGTGGTTAGCAAGTCCGCCTCCCAGTTCTGAGGACTCCGGTTCGAGTCCAGGCTCCGGCTGTCCTGGGTGGAGTTTGCATGTTCTCCCCGTGCCCGCGTGGGTCTTCTCCGGGTACTCCGGTCTCCTCCCACATTCCAAAGACATGCATGGCAGGTTAATTGGGCGGTCCGAATTGTCCGTAGGTGTGCTTGTGAGTGTGGATGGTTGTTCGTCTCTGCGTGCCCTGCGATTGGCTGGCAACCAGTCCAGGGTGTCCCCCGCCTACTGCCCAGAGCCAGCTGAGATAGGCGCCAGCACCCCCCGCGACCCTTGTGAGGAATAAGCGGTCAAGAAAATGGATGGATGTGGCAGCAGCCGACCACTGTTGTGTGCGTGGGTGAATGTGTGGCTTTGGGCACTATTGCTAAAAAAAAAAAAAAAATGCTATATAAATAGTAATCCACTCTATTTTAAAACTTTATATAAACAATGCTTGCAAAATATCAACATTATTAAAAGTGAAGACAATTTGTAATTTGGATATTTTAGTAAGATATGTGAAGTCAACATGTACAATATGATTTGGCTTTGCGAACCACTTTGCGGAAATAATGGGATGGACCGAATCTGGTCCCCAGGCCTCAAGTTTGACACCTATGCCCTAAAGCCAATGCGACCCTCTTCACCCTAGTACTTTGCTTTGCTTTGTAGCAGGGCTGAACGATTTTGAAAAATGATATAACTGTGTCTTAATTCCCCTCAGGATTGTGATTTAATATGTGATTATTTTTTCAAGGTCAAATGCCAACAAGCCATAGGGGTCTTTATTTGCTTCTATAGCCCGTATCCCACTGAGGGGGCGAATATTTGCGACGCTAGCGAATGTTGATTCCACATCTAGGGTCCGTTTCACAAAGTATGTTCAACAAACACCGATGCTAACCCTGAATAACGAGTTGACATACACTGAGAGAGGAAACTCTGCGTTTTCGGTTCCAGGACAGCTGATTTGAGGTAGTTTGATCAACGCAGAGTCGTTTCACCTGGAGTTGCTGCTACACTAAAGTCATAATGGCAACATGAAAGCAGAGGGCGGCGCTGCCTCGTCGCCTCCCATGTCAAACTCGACACACGGGAGGCGACAAAGACAAATGCGTCGCCTCCATGGTCTCAACACATGGGACACGATGAGCAGCCACGACGGTGGCAGCAACAGAAGTCGCGTCGCAATCTTAATGAGTGCGATTGGCGGAAGGATACATGGAAAGGAGGAGAGCGATTGAGACCCGTAGTGACTTGAGGGCGAGACCACACAATAAAGTTGTGCTGGAGCTATTGCCCTCTCCGGATGCTGTTTTCTTTCCCTAAACCTTCATTTGGAGTGATCCATGATACGCTAGAAACATTCCATTTTAAAAATACCTGCTACTTGTGTCTAAAGCTGCCACGGCCCTTGTGACCCTGAGTTACTGAAATTACTTTGCAGCCCACTGGATGGCGCTCGTGGCCCAAAGTTGGGCTGCGGCCCAAATTCACAATGGTTAAGAATCACTGCTATAGACTAGAGGCGCATTTACGCAAAAATTCACCACAGAATGTCATTTATGTGTACAGAGAAAACGTTGAGGTTCATTGTGAAAACCTTCTACCAACCAGGTTAGGTTCATGGTAGGGCTGTGCGATATGGACAAAATTCCATATCTCGATATTTTTGCCCGATATCTTAATAACGATACGATAACGATATTGAGTTTAAGCTTTTTTTTTTTTTTTTTTTTTTTAAGAAACAGCTAAATATCAATCAAAAGATGTGCCAAGTGTGATTTTTATTTAGAACTTACTGGCAAACGTTAACATTGACAGAGTAAAAATAACAAAACATACATTGTAGGTGCCCTATATGAAAAGTGCTGTTTTTGTTTAGTCACAGTAAACGTCAACATTGGCCAGCTCAGCAATAAAGATCAAATCAAAAGTGCACATTTTTTTTTTAAATTCTAACTTGGTCAACATTGACAAGCTCAACAATAAATAAAGCTTATTTGGAATGTGCTGTTTTTTTAAACGATAACTTTCTCACAGTCATAAACATTGACAAATTCAACAATAAATACAATGAATTCTACTAACATTGTACTTGCAAGGAACAACAAAAACAAACTATTATGCTAGAAGAGGTATTTTTATGTGTGTACAACACATTAATCTGTCTCTGCATGTGTGCTCTATTATGTAACTTGACAGTGTTTCTAAAGATTTTTTGCCAGGAACACCAGTTTGTTTACCATGTCTGGCTTTAAGCAGGACCTCTCACAACTAACAATGTTGCCTGATGTACTGAAAATTCTCTCTGATGGAGAGCTGGTGGCCTGCACACACAAGTACTTTTTTGCCATCTTACTCAGTTGAGGAAAGTAGATTTTTGTGTGTTTTCCACCACATAAGGGGGTCGTTTTCTTTGTTAATGGTGGGGGACTGTGTATAGGCAATTAGCTCAGCTTGTTTTTTTCCCCCTCCCAAAACAATATTGGACGAAATAATAAAACGTACCGATTGTCAGGTGTATCCTGTGTTCAAAGCACTGAAGACGCGTCCAGCCATTCAACTCCAATGCCTTGATCATGTTGGTTGCGTTATCAGTGGTCACGCAAACCAGTTGGTTCTCTTTCAAGTCCCACTCCGCTAATGCGTCTCGCATCTCGTGGGCGATATTCTCCCCAGTATGATCCACAGGAAAAAAGGACGTCTGTAGACATCGGGTCTTGAGTTCAAAGTTTGAGTTAATAAAATGGATCAATAAACTGATGTACGGTTCAGTCGACCGGCTTGACCACAGGTCCGTGGTTGTGGCAAAATGATCCATTTCGCGGAGCTCAGCTTGAACGTCCATTTTACTTTTGTTATAAAGTTGTGGAATGGCCACTCGATAAAAATGTGATCGGGATGGCAATTTGTAACGTTTGTCTAGCGTTCGAACCATTTTCTGAAAGCCCACTTTTGTAACCGTGTACACGGGTACCATGTCCTTCGCGATGTGGTAAGTTATGGCATCCGTAATTTCTTTGTGCCTGGTTGACGTCAACTCGTATGGCGTAACGCTACTAAATGCATCGGCAATAAAACTTTGTTTGGGCTTCACTTAGGAGGATTGAGAAGTCCCCACGTTTGTTCTCATTTCACAACACTCCTCATATAGTACACGGTGGTGTAGTTTCAGGTGGTGAAACATGTTAGTTGTGCTACCTTGCATCGTAGCAATTCTCACCAAACACGTCCGGCACAAAACCACGCTCTGCTGCTCATCATCTTTTCTAAATCCAAAATAGTTCCATATAGCTGACGTATACTTGTTCTTAGCCACTAAAGTTGTCGATGACGCCATTGCGCCAGTTTCGCCACTTGCACTCATAAAACAAACAAACAAACAAAAAACAACTAATCTTTTATTGTTCTATTTCCTCGAGCGCGCACACGTCTCTTCCGCCCTCCCATAGTTGAATATCATTGGCTGGGTATAGCTGTCAATCAACGTGAAAGCAGGAATATGGTTGGCTGACTTTGTTAGCTTGACTGAGCTGTAGCGCCCCGCGAACGCGAAAAGTCCACAGTTGACTGATATCGTCAAATTTTAAATATCTATTTTGCGAATGTCTATATCTAGATATCGATACGATAAAGATATATCGCCCAGACCTAGTTCATGGACACTGTTACTGGGGATGTAACGATATCCAAATATCACGATACGATTATCATGATATGAAGGTGACGATACGATAATTATCACGATATTGTGGGTGCGTTGGCGATATTTAAAAAAGATCACACAAAGCACAAAAAAAGCACAATATTATGCTTTTGTACATAACAGCAATGCATATAAACTCAACTCAACTTTATTTATAAAGCGCTTTAAGAACATTCGCTGTATACAAAGTGCTGTACATAAACATCAGTTTTGCAGTAAACAAGAACAAAGCAAACATTTTGAAGTGCGAATACAGGGTTGTTGTTGGGGGGTTTTTTTTGTTTTTTTTTTTACAAGTAAATACATTTAACATCAGTGAATAAATAAGAAGTAGTGAATAAAGAGATAAATAAATGCATAAATAAGTAGACTAACTGCGATTGGTTGGCCACCAGTCCAGGGTGTCCCCCGCCTACTGCCCAGAGCCAGCTGAGATAGGCGCCAGCAGCCCCCGTGACCCTTGTGAGGAATAAGCGGTCAAGAAAATGGATGGATGGATGGATAAGTAGACTAAACATCAAACTCATACACACCACAAAACACCAAGAACAAGTTTCATAGTGCGCCAAAAGCCAAAGAATACAGATGTGTTTTAAGACGTCTTTTAAAAGAGGATAACGAGGAGGACTGCCTAATATTTAATGGTAGGTCGTTCCAAACGGTGGGACCGGCAACAGCAAAGCCTCGATCTCCTCTAAGCCTCCGCTTAGCCTTCGGTACCTCCTATTGTGTCTGGTCTGCTGACCTGAGGCACCGGGCAGGTGTGTAGGGGTGCAAGAGCTCAGCAAGATAAGGTGGGGCTAGACCATTGAGAGATTTGAAAACAACTAGAAGAATCTTAAAATGGATTCTAAATTTCACGGGCAGCCAGTGAAGAGAGGCCAGGATAGGGGTTATGTGTTCCCTCTTCCGGGCACCAGTAAGGAGACGAGCAGCAGCATTTTGGACAAGCTGGAGACGCTGCAGGGAGGACTGGCTGATCCCAAAATAAAGTGCATTACAATAATCCAGCCTAAGTGTAACAAAGGCATGGATTACCATTTCTAAGTGTTGCTGAGATAGGAGATTTTTGACCCTAGCCAGCTGTCTAAGGTGAAAAAAAGGTGGATTTGACAACGGCGGCAATTTGCCAGTCCAGTTTAAAGTCACTGTCCATCTTGACACCCAGGTTTGAGGCTGTTGACTTCAGATATTGTGCCAGAGGACCCAAGACCATAACTTCTGTTTTCTTCTCATTGACGTTCAAGAAATTTAAAGCCATCCAGGCTTTGATTTCTTCCAGACAGGACAAAAGAAGCCTCAATGAGAAAGTGTCCTTTTTACTAAGCGGGACATAGATTTGACTGTCATCCGCATAGCAATGAAAAGAAATTCCATGTTTTCTAAGGATGGAGCCCAAGGGCAGTAGCTATAATGAGAATATAATGGGCCCTAATACAGATCCTTGCGGAACACCATATGACAGTGGGGCGGTGCGGGACTCGGAGCACCCAAGGCGAACACAGAATGTTCTGTCGGCCAAGTAGGATCGAAACCACTCAGAGCACTACCACCAATGCCCACCTGGTGCTGTAAACGAGCCAACAGAATACTGTGGTCCACGGTATCAAACGCTGCAGTCAGGTCTAACAGTATGAGACATACATAGTCTCCAGTGTCATTTGCCAGGAGGATGTCATTAAAAACTCATAACAAGGCTGACTCTGTGCTATGCATCTTCTTAAAGCCTGACTGGAAAACCTCCAAGATGTTACTTTCCTCCAAGAAGGTGCTTAGTTGCGTGTGTACCACTTTCTCCAGAATTTTATAGATAAAAGGCAGTTTGGAAATGGGCCTAAAATTTCACAGCACACATTGGTCTAGGCCAGGTTTCTTCAGGAGAGGTTGCACCACAGCATGTTTAAATTGTTTGGGGACTACGCCAGAAGACAGGCTGACGGGCAGGTTGATAATAGCCAGAATTGATTTGCCGATAGTCGGAAGAACCTCTTTAAAGAAATGAGGGGGAACAGAATCACATGGGGAGCCAGATGGCTTAATCTGGTGGACAACATCTTCTAGAGATCTCAGAGAAATGACTTCAAATGAGTGTAGCACCACCGAGCCATGGACCTGAATGGAAGGGTCAGAAGTGATGTTGGTGGTGGTGAGTGCATTAGCTTTGTCAATCTTATCAATAAAGAATTGAAGTAAGTTATTGCACATTTCAGGGGAAGAGTTTGTGCATGTAGGCTGAGGAGGTTTAAGTACTAAATCAATAGTTTTAAATAGTACACATGGATTTTGATGGTTTGCCTGAATGATATTCGCGAGGTATTTTTTTTTTTTGCCTCTTTCACTGTATTCTGGTAACAGCGCCAATTTTCTTTCAGGATCTGATAGGAGACCTGCAATCTGTCCTTTTTCCACCTTCGTTCAGCTTTGCGGCACTCCCGTTTGGCTGCACGCGTTTCATTGAACCAGGGCTCACGTCTGACTTTGGGTCGCACAGTTTTGAATGGAGCCACTGAATCAAGTATATTGAGGCAGCTTGAGTGGAACCAAGAGCTGAGTTCTTTCGTGTTTGAAGTGGGCATACAAAGCTCATCAAAGGCATCAGAGAACTGATCAGCAGTGAGGGGGTTAAAAATTCTACGCCTTGACTCAGGAGCAGCCGATGTAACAGAAACAGTAAGATAAAAATGCACATCAAAGCAGACAGCCATATGATCAGATATCACATTGTCAATTATTTTTAGATTTGACATTGGGAGACCGTAGGAAAGAATCAAGTCTAACAAATGACCTTTTTCATGTGTGGGACCAGACACACACTGCACGAGGTTAAATGAGTCAATGAGGCTCAAAAAGTCCTTAGCCGGTGGTTTTTCAGGGCAGCACACATGAATATTAAAGTCCCCAATAATCAGGATATGATCATATTTTAGCATGACTTCGGCAACAAGATTTGCAAAGTCATTTAAAAAGTCCTTATTGTATTTTGGAGGTCGGTAGATGACACAGCACAGTACAATTTGGCCGACTTCAAAGAAGGTGGCTTCAAAGCTGTTGTTCGGTGTAGTAAACATACATTGTTTACATTTATAGTTATTTTTAAAAATACTCGCCGTTCCACCACCTCGTCCTGACGTCCCCGGAGCGTCCAAGTAAGCACAGCCTGGTGGTAGTAATTCAATCATCGCGGTGGAGTCACCGGCAAAGTCACCGGTGGAGTCACTGGGCGACAGACCAGGTCTCTGTCAGGCATAAGAAATCCAGCTCGTTTGAGAGAAAGAACTCCCCCAAGGTGAAGGTTTTGTTTGTCAACTACCGCGCATTTAATAGCGCGATCCCTGTGGGAGCAGCAGGGGTGCGTGGCTCTTCCTTTCGGCGGTCTCGGGGAAGGTCTTTAACTCATTCACTCCCGGTGACAAGTATACTTGTCAATTATAATTTTTCAGAGTGGGGACAGATGGGAAGAATCTGATTATTTTCCACTGTAAACTTGGAAACAACTTTACTGATGCCCAACCACCAGTAGGTGACATCATTGCCCCATTTTATACCAAATAAACACAGTTTCAGAGTTCATGGGAGAAATGGCTGTATTTTGGCAAACCTACATTTTTCTACTGTCAATTATAAAAGAACGGGATGGGGCAAAAGGTATTCTATTCTATTCTGTCATTTGGTAGATTCGTCTTATATATAATTATTGAACGTAATATCGCGTGGGTATTGAAAATTTTGAAATTTTCTAAAATGGCTGGTAGTGAAAGAGTTAAGAAGCTGGAGGTCGGCACCGCGTCCATGGCCGACGATCGTTAGCAGCCGGGAACCAGCAGAGACCGGAATACACCGGAGTACATCCAGGCGTTCGGGACCGAGCAGGCGACGATGCTTGTTCCAGCACCCGCTTTAGCTTCAACAGCTCACTCAGAACAGTACCAAGCACCGTTATCAGGAAATAAAGCCGAATCAAGAGAGTCACCTTATACACTGGCGTACTGTCTGCCATCTTGATCAAACAATATTGAGGCACTTACTTGGTAATGCAAGCACACATTGATCGCTTCACAAGCAAATTAGGTTCCCCTTCATCTGACAATTAGCATAGATTTTAAGCATAGAAGGCCAAAACATCCCTACTGAAAATTAAATTGCACTAATAAACTAACCACTAGAGGGTGCTAGAACTGCACAAATAGAAATCAACCTGACTTTTTTTAACAGATGTGTTCCTTTTAAATATTGTGAACATGACGACGACAATATTGTGGCAGTTTTAATATCACAATATCACGATATTGCCCTGATCGTTACATCCCTAACTGTTACTACGGTAACTGACCAAGAGCTTAAATGACCTCTTTTTATGAAACAAGCTAGAGTTACCTCTTTTCCTCTATTTTCAGTGACTTCCCTTTCAGAAACGGAGTTTCCCACATTTCAGTATTTCTTGACCCAGGATTTTCTCTTTGAGAAATAGACCCCAAGTTTCGTTCAAGTTTGAAAACGTCCGCCTGAAGTTTTAATTGTCAAAAGGAAATTTTTATCATGTTCAAAGGAGCGGACATTCACTACCTTTGCCAACACTCGCAATCATTCGCCCTTCAGTGAGATGCGCGCTTTAAATTTGACTAGCCTGAAAAGATGAACAGTGATTTCACTGCCACTAACTTGAAGTTGCATTCTTTTTATTTGTTAAATTATGCTTTGTCAGTCATTTAGAACCATACAGGGAAAAATGGCACAAGAGAACAATTTGTTGTTTCATATCATATAGTAATTCATGGTTTTGTTGTAACAGAGCCGCGGATCTCGACACCAAAACAAAGAATCCAGTAATAACAATCCTTATGAAGGACAAGTGCCCAACAATCGGGTCGTCACCATAGGTAAGTGTGCGTGTGCGTGTGTAAATAGATGCTGACTCGAATAATATTTGTCACACGATTACGTTTTTAATCAGATTAATCACATCTTCAAATTTTAATTAATCGTGATTAATCGCTTAATTAAAAAGGCTTTTTAATCATTATTTTTTGCCCGCCAAATTTGAAGAGCACCTGTTTGAATTCTTTCGACATTTAATGTTATGAGGATGTCTTCAACATTTTTCAATCCACTTCACACTCTCATCCTCCTCTCTTTCTAATCAGTTAAAAAGCCAAGCGTATCATATTAAATACAAGACATTTTGAGCCCTCTATTTCATGAGTATATATATATATATTTTTTTTTTACCCATTAAAACCCTTACGTATATGATCTGACACATGCATTGCACGGATAATCCATTAGAGGGCAGTATCACCCAGCTGATGGCTTTTCCAGCGACCTTGCAAGATCGCCCCAATTGAGAAAGCCACGTCAAGTCAAGTCATATTTATTGAGAGACACCTATATTTATTAATAGTGGGACACGTTCTTTCTGATTTTTAGAAATACGAATACATTTGATATGTCTATTATTGTTGTTATATTTTTGACAGCTATAAATGTACGAATTCAAAGCATTGTGACAGGATATATCAAATATGACACAAATCAAAAGTCATATGTGGAAGTTGATGTAAAAAAAAAATATATATACAGTATATGTTTCCAAAAGACCAAGAAATACTCTACTTGCAAAGAATCAAAAATTTCTCTCATCTATTTTCATGGTTCAGGCTTTATAGGGTTACTTGCATAATTTAAAATGGGGAAAAATGACCCCTGTAGTTTGAATTGAACAAATATTCTGAATGTCATACACAAACGTTTATGAAATGCTTTACTTTAATGCATGTAGTTATGTTTATTGCTCAAACACAACCTGTGCTATCTTTAACGTAACCATCCACTGTCAAGCTAAAGGATAATGTGTGGTCAAAAATATTATGTGTGATTAATCTGCATTAATAAATGATTAATACGAACATTTTTGTGATCAATCAATGAGTTAACGCTTTTAACTTTGACAGTTCTAATTTTCATACTTCGGGACAACCTCTTCATTTAGAATATCATTTCTAAAGCCTGTTTATGATGATGAACTCAAGTGAAACTTAAAGCATTAGCAATTCTGTAAAACAATTTTCCCACTTATTTTAAAAGTGACGTCTTATTGTACTTTATCCCCCCACAACTAAATAATCATATTAAAACCCTTTAATGGTCTACTCGACCAATTGGTAGACCACATTTTGAGTCACTATATTCTATTGGAAAATGTGTTGAACTGAACTTAGCCTGGTTGGGCCATCTCTACCACTTGGTTGAGGTATGCCAAGCACAAAATAACCACTAGAGGTCACTCTACTTTTTGACAGTTAGAGCAGATCCTGCCATTAGCAAGTGAGAAACTTGCAAATCACTGCTGACATGGGCACTATCTTTGGCTGAACTTTGAAAGATAAGTTGTTTTTTTTCGACATGTTTTATCATCTAACATGTTACTTATCCAAATTATGTCGGTTGATGCAACACAAAAACATGTTATAAGGGTCAAATAATGTTTTAAAAACATGTTTTGACCAAATGGTTGAGATGGCTGTTCATAGTAAAAATTAGCATGGCTGGACAGCTCAACCATATGGTTACAGGTCAGTGAAGTTGTGCTAATTTCACAGAAATTTACAATTTTCACTATAAAAACACTTCTATTCATATATTGTTGTCAATATATTTTAACTATAGTGTTTTTATATTGAAATTGATTGATTGATAGGTTGTACAAGTTAGCACACATGCTAACCTTGATGATGGTGAGTCGTTTCTTTATCCTCCCTCTTTTTTTATTTTTTTTATATTTTTATTTTTTTTTTTGGGGGGGGGGGGGGGGGGGGGGCGCTAAATCATTTTATGGTTCAAGGCCAAGAAATTTTCTGGCCCTTGTACCAGTAGATCCTCAAGACTCTGAGGCTGATCTGTCATTCTGATGACGAAATTGGGTATCTTGATGATCTGCCCAAACAAGCAGAGTTGTATGGTTGAATCTATGGATGAAGATGAGCTGCCCTCAACCAGCACACCTGCTAAGAGGAAGAGAAAGGGGAAAAATACCCTAAAAACAGTAAATGAAGAACTGGATGACAATGTCAACCCCTGGCAAGAAGAAGAAAACGACTGAAAACAAAGAAAAAGAAGCCGGATGAATTTTGGAAGCTATTGTAGATATTGAGGACACCCAGGTTCCTGATCCAAATTTTGAACACCCTGAAATGGTCAAGACACCCTTTCAGTACTTCAAAATGATCTTGACAGATGAGATGATTCAACATATTGCTCAAGACTAATTTTGCAGAGATGGAAGATTTACTGGCTATGCTCCTTTTCATGGGTGTTTTTGACTTCCCGGCTATGGAGGACTACTGGCACTCTGCATCGGGCTTTGATGTTATAGCTGATATAATGCCACAGACAAGATTCAAGCAGGGCGGCACGGTGATTGGGTGGTTAGCACGTCCGCCTCCCAGTTCTGAGGACGCAAGATAGAGTCCAGGCTCCAGCCTTCCTGGGTGGCGTTTGCATGTTCTCCCCGTGCCTGCGTGGGTCTTCTCTGGGTACTCTGTGCTACTCCCACATTCCAAAGACATGCATGGCAGGTTAATTGGGTGCTCTGAATTGTCCCTAGGTGTGCTTGTGTGTGTGGATGGTTGTTCGTCTCTGTGTGCCCTGCGATTGGCTGGCAACCAGTTCAGGGTGTACCCCACCTACTGCCCAAAGCCAGTTGCGATAGGCTCCAGCACCCCCGCGACCCCTGTGAGGAGTATGTGGTCAAGAAAATGGATGGATGGATGGATGGATGATTCAAGCAGATGGATTTTTGTGCAAAAACGCAAGAGAAAGCTTTTTTATTATAATAAAACTGGCTTGACATCAATTATTAACTTTTTTTTTTTTTTTTACATTTTCCTCGTTACCTTTTGTTTTTGCAGGTTATAAACAACAATTTAATTGCTATTGCATATTATTAAATTTGTTACCATCAACGTCCATCTCAGCCATATGGTAGAGGCTCATATTATAATAACTAGGGGGCGTATAAATATAATTTTCATTTATTTTTGTTATTAGTGGCCCAATAACTCAGAAAAAAATGTAAATGTCTTTTTCTTGGAATGACCATTAAAGGGTTAATCTTTTTTTTTTTTTTTTTTTTAAACTTACACTCTCCCTTCCTGATACCAGTACAAGAGTGGCAATACTGAGCGTTCAATTGTTTTGGTTGATGTTTATTTGTCCGTCAGAGTCCTTGCCGATGGACACACCGGTATATGACAGGACGTATGCAGACCCAGACGAGCTGAGGAGTTCCACCGTTAATCACGAACAGCTCTTCGTTGGAGATGAAGAATTGGGTTCAGGGAACTTTGGTACAGTCAAGAAGGGCACCTACAAGACCAAAATGCAAGCAACATCACTGTTTTTCTTTTATTTCTGGCATCATGTCATCTGAAACTGATTAGAATTAGTAATGTGACAAATATGTTAAAAAAAAAAATATCATATAGACAGTATCTCACCAAAGTGATCTATTTTTGCATGGGACAACATTGAACATTGTTTTGATCAGAAGCTGAGCTGCAGCGTTCTGAATGAGCTGTCTTTTGAGGGAGTCCAGTCACAAAATTGAGTCGACTGGAGATACAAACATGGATAAACTTCTCTTGGTCTGCTTGCAGCATGCAGTCCTTCAGTTCTCCAAATGTTGTTCAGCTGGTATAAAGCTATTAGCATCCCAAGATTTCAAATTTTGGTTTCTAAAGACAGTGACTCAAGGTATTTTCTAACAGCAATTCTCTTTTCTTTATTGCCGAAAACAATGACCCCAGTTTAGTTTTGGTTTAGCTGAAGGAAATTTTGGTTTATCCCCTTGTTAAAGGGATACTTTACTTATTTAGCCATTTTTGGCAATTAAACATTAACATTTTGCCTATAATAAATTAAATATTTTCATAATTTTTCATGGACAGTCAAACCTCGGTTTTCGAACATAATCCGTTCCAGAAGGCTGTTCCAAAAGCGAATTGTTCGAAATCCGAATTTTTCCCATTATAATTAATGTAAATAATTTTAATCCGTTCCAAGTCTAAGAAAAACTTTTTCCAAGTTTTTTTTTTTTTTTTACTATATTACACCATAAACTGCACTGTATACTGTTTACCATAAATAGAAAAGGGTAGAAATAGACACTGTTTTATTTTAATAGAAGATATCCTATCTAAAATGATGAAAAAAACAAAACAAAATGCACTTGCTTTCTTTGGACCCATGATTAGGTGCTATTACACGATGCAAAACTAAAAAATAAATAAATAAATAAATAAATAAATAAATAAATAAATAAATAAATAAATAACAATGAACAGGTCTGCTCCGAACAAACTGAACAAGAATGTGCTACGGAGGAAGCATCCTGGGCATTCGAGTTAGCTCGGCTCCCGAGTGAGTCGCGGTTCAGGTACGCTCGGCTTTTTTCAGTTTGGTTGAGAGCCGAATTTTTGGCCGAGTTCTGAGACATAAAATTCTCAAATTTTCTGGTCGAAAACCGATTTGGTCAAGAACAGGTGTTCAAAAAACGAGGTTTGACTGTACAATTAGTACCTTTAAAAACACATTTTGCAGCTTGCTGTCGACTGAAAATGACCTCACAAGGGCTCAGGTAACCAATCACAGCTCAGCTTGTGAGTGTCACATTACCAAAACTAGAAAACAAGTGAGCTGTGATTGGTTACCTGAACCCTTGTGATGTCATTTTCAGTCGACAGCAAGTTGCAAAATGTGTTTTTAAAGATAGTAATTGTACATGAAAAATAATGAAAGTATCAAATTAATTGTATACACGATATTAACTTTTCATTGATATAATGGGCTAAATAAGTGAAGTATCCCTTTAATTTGCTCCAGACAGTGACACAATACGTTTTAAACTGTTGTCGTTTGGGGACACTAATAAATACAGATGTGTGTCATCTGCATAACCCTGATAGCCAAGATTGGTGTTCTTAAGCAAAGGTAACACATACAGACTGAACAACAGGAGTCTAAAGACTGACCCTTAAGGGACCCCACATATCATGGCCATTCCATTAGATCCAAAATTTCAAATGGTCACAAAGTAACTCCTTTCCTCCAAGTTGGACCTGAACCTAGGGCTGTGCAATTAATCGAAATTCAATTACAATTTTGATTATTACCCTCCACAATTACAAAATTGGCATAATTGTACAAAACCGATTATTAACTCTTTACTGCCACACGTTATCAAAAAAAAGCTTTGATCATTCACATCGTCCTTGAAAAATTTCTATTTCATCAGATTTCGTCATGTTTTATTGTAATTACATACACCGGCAGTCCATTGAAAAGAGATACAATGCTACCATCTGCTGACCATAGTTATTGAGTGTTTTTGATTCCACAACCTATTGACCAGGCACTTAGATGTTGCACTGCCCATTGATATAAGAAGAAGAAAAAAGAAAAAAACAAACAAACAAACAAACAAAACAAAAAAAACGTAGTTTATGTCATTTAACGTTTATGGCAGCATATATCGTGATTTTACGAATCGGTATTAAATGTTTTTGGCGGTCAAGAGTTAATACGAGGGCTGAAACGACTCCTCATCATTTCTGCCTCGGGTACCTGCTAAGATAGTCGTAGTCAAGCTAACGGCGGAATGCATGACAGTATACGAAGCTGTGACAAACCCAATTTCAAAATAAACCCTACCTTACCAAGTAGTACATGTAGATCAATGCATAGTAGCACTTTTATTTTGAAGTTGTTGTTTTTTTATCCACTGAATCAAATTCTGTCATTGTAATTGGTGATTTGAAGTGCATCATTGTGTAATTTTTCTGGTTTGAGTTGATGTTTGACCTGATGGATTTCATTAACGTAGCAGACAAATCCATTGCATTCATCTGTTGAGGTAACAGAGAGGACTACTCGCTGGATTTTATTTGGGGGGGATTTGTGAGTTTATCGACCACAGCAAATTAGAGTCTGTGCAGTTGCGTTTCTGACTAATAATTTCAGAAAAGTGTTGTCTACCTTTTAAGTAGCCAGTGCAAAGCTTATATTACAGTGTAGATTTATTGTTTCACCAATATACAGCCATTAATAGCTCAATCTCTGGCAACAAAAGTGAGTACACCCATAAGTGAAAATGGCACCTATTTTTTCCAGCACTGTCTTAACTCTCTTGGTCATGGAGTCCACCACACTGCAAAAACACGTCTGCTTAATATGAGATAAAATACACTTGTTCTTTGTGTAAATTTACTAGAAACAAGTGAAATTATCTGCCAGTGCAGTAAGATAATTTTACTTACTTAGATTTCTTGAAATAAGAAAAATGTGTAGCTCTATATTAATCTTAAAATGACCTTAAAGCACTTATTCTAAGCAACAAATAAGGAAATTAAATCTTAAAATAAGCTGTATGCACTTATTCTAAGTAACAAAACAAGCAATTAAATCTTAAACTAAGCCATAAACACTTAATCTTTTTTAGTTTTTTAAAAGCGTAAATGACTACTGAAACAGAGCATCATGTGTCACTCTTTATTTGTACAATAAGCTGACTGTCAAGAAGGGATATGGAACCATTTTCAATTGCATTTGGTTTGACTCAGCCTGGGATCGAGCCCACAACGTTCATGTCTGAGGGTAGACACTCTACCACTAGACCATGGAGCTGTTAGCCTCTTCACTGGAAAGAGGTACAATGAGCTCAGTAAGTATGACCAGGAAATCGCCAATAAAATGCAACAGTATGTTGTAGGGTGGTTTTCGCTTATTGTGCATAAAAAATAACCAATTTTAAGATTTACAAACTAAGTCAGAAATTAGACAAATAATCTTAAAACAAGATTCATAATCTTGGAAATTCTGCTCTTGCAAAGTATATAATTCTCAAAACAAGACAAAGAAGACTATGGCTTGATAAAAGCATTTAAGTCTATGTTAGATATCTGATTTGTTTTTTGTTTTTTTAGTGAACATAGACTCTTAGACGATGTTAGCTTATTACGCGTGAAAATTAACTAATTTTAGGATTTACAAACTAAGTAAGAAATAAAAGACAAATAATCTTAAAACAAGATTAATAATCTTAGAAATTCTGCTCTTGTATAGTAAATAATTCTCATAACAAGATCAATAAGACTTTATGGCTTGAAAAAGTGTTTAAGTCTAGGTTAGATAGCTTAAATTTGCAGTGCAGAGCTTCACAGGTTGCCAATGGAATCCACTGGCTGTATTTGGAGTTGTTTTGAGGGTACAATACATTTACACTGCTATATAAACTGTACACTGAACGTTATTGTCATTCCTTCAGTGTTGTCCCAGGAAAAGATATAATTAAGTACCTACAGAAAATTGAAGGGTGTAATCACGTTTGTGAGATACTGTACATCATACAGAAATGGTGATTATTAAATGTATTCATGTGTGCAGATTGCTACAGATGTGTTTTGCTAGTCCAGTGCTTCTCAATTATTTTCTGTCATGCCCCCCCCCCCCCCCCCCCCCAATAAGAAGAACCCCCCCCCCCCGCGACTATAAAGAGTATCATAAGCACACCTCTGCATAACACTGTATCCATATTAACGTATAATTGAATTAAAAAACGAAAGAAATATGGACCAACTTACAACAAAGAATAGCTTTATTAACTGTAAGAGAAAAGATCTAAAGTGCATCTGAAATTCAAAAATGAATTAAATCCTTAATTAAACTATAAACATTTAAGACTGACCATAAATAAAAACATACAATAAAATCACATAAAATCAATAAATAATAGTCCATTCAAACTGATCACCAACATTAACTCAGGAGCACAATATTAAAAAAAAATAACTTTAACCTGCAAAACAAAAATATATAAAATAATTTGTGCTGATTTTTTTGTTGTTGTGTGTAAAGCGTGCATGCTCAGTGCAAACAAAACCCCTACACCACCGAGCGAATGCTCCCTGTGCACACTCTGCCAATAATGAGAGAGCCACTGCCCCCTAATGTAGTGGAGGTGCAATTGCACTTTATTCTAGGACAGCAAAAAAAAAATAAAAAAATAAAAATTAAAAAAGCATGTTCCCCGAGGTCAAACGCCCTTGATGGAGCCTCGCGCCCCCCTGGAGGTGCCCCCCCCACTATTTGAGAAGCACTGTGCTAGTCAAACCTGGCTTGCTCTGACCAGCCAATCAGAGTACGGAAAAATGCTAATGCCATTGAGAACTAGCTAACTGGCCTCCGAAGGACTAATTTGAAATCTGATTGGTTAAAGAAACAGTCCCATTGCAACATTGCTGATTCTGAAGGTCCCAGGTACAGAAGTCGATATCTGATTGGACAAAAAAAATTATCACATTCTGAAAGTTTGAAAGTGAAGGTGAAATGCAAGTAAAGAGAAAATCCACCAAATGGAGCGAATACATTTTTGGCAATAAATGTCATGGAAAAAGTATTCGAATTTGGGTCAATCTTGCTGGCTCTGGTGGCCCACCACTGACAAATCCACCTTGTGCATTAGGACAGAGCAACCAGTTGCCGTCAAAATCCTGAAGAACGATGACAGCAGCACATCCGTTCGGGAAGAAATGCTGCGAGAAGCAAACGTCATGCAGCAGCTGGACAATCCTTATATTGTGAGGATGATCGGTATCTGTGAGGCAGAGAGCCTCATGCTAGTCATGGAGCTGGCTGAGCTGGGACCACTTCACAAGTTCCTGCAGAAAAACAAGTAGGTTTTCTCGTTTTCCTCATTTAGCAGAAAAAAAAAACTACTATAAACTAGGGATGTAACGAAAAGGGCAATATCGTGATATTAAAACTTCCACAATATCGTCGTCGTCATGTTCGCAATATTTAAAAGGAACACATCTGTTCAAAAAGTCAGGTTGATTTCCATTTGTGCAGTTCTACCACCCTCTAGTGGCTAGTTTATTAGTGCAATTTAATTTTCATTAGGGATGTTTTGGCCTTCTATGTTTAAAAGTTATGCTAATTGTCAGATGAAGGGGAACCCAATTTGGTCGTGAAGCGATCAATGTGTGCTTGTATTAGTAAGTAAGTGCCTCAATATTATTATTTGAGATTGGAGGTGGTTTATATGCATTTATATGCATTACAATATTGTGCTTTTTTTTTTTTTTTTAGTATGAGTTTTTTTCTTTTTCTTTTTTCCAATATTGTGATCTTTTTAAATATCACCAACCCCCCCAACAATATTGTGAGAATTATCGTATCGGGACGTTCATATCGTGATAATATCGTATCGTGATGTTTGGATATTGTTACAGCCTTACTATAAACTAGGGATGTAACGATATCACAAATATCGTGATATCGTGATATTAAGTCATTCACTCCCAGGCATTTTCACTGAAGCAACCCCCTTCGCTCCTCGCTGTTTCACTGGATTTTGACTGATTTGGCAAGGCCCACGGAATATTATGTTCTATTGCTATAAAACATGGAACCTACCAAAAGAAAGATGAGTCACGAAAAAAAAAGGATACTTCTGTTTCCGTTTTGCAGCAATTAGCATTAGAATATAGCTCAGTTTCATTATTATTAATGAATCTGTTTAAAACAGAGGGGAAAAGAGCTTTTTGCAACATGGTTGATCTCTTATACTCTGCTGCCACCTGCTGGCCGTTTTTGTAATACTAACATTGCTTCAAGCATTCTCTTCAGTTCAGAGGCTGCATCAAAGCCTTTTGTATGCTCTAGCATAAAAAACATAAAAAATGTATAAATACGTCTTTGGGAGCAAATGAGTTAAAACTGCCACAATATATCGCCATTATCATGTCACGATATCAAAAGCAGCACATCTGTTGAAAAAAAAGTCAGGCTGAGATCCATTTGTGCAGTTCTTTGTGCAGAGTCCCTCTTGCGGCTAGTTTTGTAGTGCAATTTAATTTTCACAAGGCATGTTTTGGCCCTTCTATGTTTAAAACCTATCTCAGCTGGCTCTTGGCAGTAGCCCACATTAATCGTCAGATGAACGTAAAATGCTTGTGAACCGAGTCAGTATGTGGAGGAACTCAAATGTGTTTGCATTAGTAAGTAAGTGCCTCAATATTAACCCGTAGGCAGTATTGTGACCCATTTTGGCATTTTTGATGGTTCTGACCAAGTCATTTCAAAATAAGATACTGCCAACGGGCTGTGTGTTATTGTAGGCACAATGTTATGTGTATTTTATCTAGTATGAGCTTGTTTTTTTTACATTATTGTGACCTTTTTTTGTGTCGCCAACCTCCCCACAATATCGTGATAATTATCGGATCGTGACAGTATCGCATCGTGACAGTATCGTATCGTGATGTTTGGCTATCGTTACATCGCTATTATAAACTGGAGGAAGATTAAGTTCAATGATGTTTGTTCACATTTGGCTGGTTTCCTCCATGTTAAACTTCTATACCAAATATACAGTATAAGAGAAATCTATGTCAAATTTGATAGTAATATTCTGAATTTTTTTTCTAAACATTGACATCAGCAAGGATGAAATGAAAATGCTATTTACATCATTATAATTAAATAACTGTACATTTCTGGCATCAGGCCAAAACCTCATAAGTCACAATTTGGGAAATTTAATACTTTGTCAAAAATGTATACTTTTGGTCAGTCCACACGTGCGTGCGGGTGCCATTTTTACAAATTTCTGACCGATATAGTGTTGAGTCTCTGATGATGCAATGTTAAAGGGTACTTCACTTATTTAGCCCATTATAGCAATAACAAGTTAATATTTTGTTTATAATTAATTTGATACTTTCATTATTTTTCACGTACAATTAGTACTGTACCTTTAAAAACACATTTTGCAACTTGCTGTCAACTGAAAATGACATCACAAGGGCTCAGGTAACCAATCACAGCTCAACTGTGTTCTAGGTTTGGTCATGTGACATTCACAAGCTGAGCTGTGATTGGTTACCTGAGCCCTTGTGATGTCCATCCATCCATCCATTTTCTTGTCATTTTTGCAAAATGTGTTTTTAAAAGGTACTAATTGTATATGAAAAATAATGAAAATATCAAATTTATTATAGGAAAAATATTAATGTTTGACTGCCAAAAATAGCTAAATAAGTAAAGTATCTCTTTAAGTTATATATATAGTAATATATATATAGTAATATATATATATAGTAATATATATATAGTAATATATATATATATATATATATATATATATATATAGTAATATATATATATATATATATATATATATATTACTATATATATATATATATATATATATATATATATATATATATATATATATATATATATATATATATATATATATATATATATATATATGAAAGTTATATTATTTAGTAAATATAAGAAAATACTTTGAAATTTATGTGGAAAAAAAATAGGACTTTAAATTTCAATTTTCTTAATTTATGGGGGGAAAAAACATTTTAAAAAATCAATGTATGGTTTTATGAGTTGTTATAAGGAAATTGATTTGATATCGATAAATCTATTTTTATTTTTTTTTAACACAGCCCTAATACTTAATCAACAGCACGCTATTTGCAGATACCGTAATAATGAAATTATCACCACAAATTAGTCAAGTCAAGTCAAGTCATCTTAAACAATTTACCGTGGCACACTTGCAGTAGGGATCTTACGATATCCAAATATCACGATACTATATTATCACGATACGATAATTATTACGATATTCTGGGGAGGTTGGCGATATTTAAAATAGGTCACAATATTGTAAAAAAAATAAGCTCATACTAAAAAAAAGCACAATATTGTGCTTTTGTACATAACAGCAATACATATAAACAACCTTCAATGTCTAATAACACTTAATATTGAGGCAATTACTCGCTAATGCAAACCCAGTTCCAGTTCCTCCACATATTGACTCGCTTCAAAGCATTTTACAATCCCCTTCATCTGACAATTACTGTATTTTAAACATAGAAAGACCAAAACATCCCTAATGAAAATTCAACTGCACTAAAAAACTAGCCACCTTGCACTTGTGCTACAACTGCACAAATGGAAATCAACCTGACTTTTTTTTTTTTTTTAACAGACGTGTAGCATTTAAATATCGTAGATATATATTGTCGGTATCGTTACATCCTTAACTTGCAGTGGTTGAAAAACACTGCCCTAAATAATTAAAACCTGATGAATGACTGAATGAATTTACTAAGCAGTTAAACACAATTTGTTGTACAGTAGTTAGGCTAAGTGTTGATTGCTCGTTGGTTGTTCGTACACAGGCAAACAACCATTGCCAACATCACTGAGCTGGTGCACCAGGTGTCAATGGGGATGAAGTACCTTGAAGAGCATAACTTTGTCCATCGGGACCTTGCTGCTCGGAACGTCCTGCTTGTAACACAGCACTACGCCAAAATCAGCGACTTTGGTCTCTCCAAAGTAGTCGCAGAGGACCAGAACTACTACAAGGTAATTGCTAAAAATTTCAGATTACTCCGTATTAAGATAACAAATGTGAGTATTTTCAGAAAGTACTTGTAATTATTTGCAAAAAAAAAAAAAAAAGTCACTATTGATTGTTTAGTAGGCCACGGGCATACTTGTTATGTGCTGAAGGTCCCAAAAGCGCAGACACAAATAAGGTTTTAACTATTTATTCACATAACTTGACTAAACGAAAAACGAGAATGCATCGAGAACCAAGCCCCCTTGGGCTGCGGAGAAGCACAGACAACAGAAAGTAATAATCCGGCAAAATACACACAAATCTCAGACTGCACCTACAGACAGTGAATCGATCTGATTGGTTGTAGAAAGTAAAGGACTAAAGAACGACATCACATAGGTCCAGACATCACCTAAAGCAGGTGTGTCCAAACTACGGCCCGGGGGCCATTTGCGGTCTGCCGTCCATTTTTCAGTGGCCTGCGGCATATGTTAAAAATGGCATTTGACTCATTTCAAATAAAATAAATAAAACAAAAATGTTTGGAGATGGTTAAAGTAAGAAGGGAGTGTATCGAAAAACAGGTGCCATTAAAGGTTATTTTAGTTAACTAAAGCTAATGAAAAAACAAAAAATTCAAAAAACAATATTGTTACCAAAATAAAAAAAAAATGAAAATGCGTTTTAAAAAACAAAAACTAACTGAAACTACATTTTATATTGACAAAACTAATTAAAAATAACTATAATTATAACAAACATGTCCTTCGTTTTAGTCTTTTGTAATTAATTTAATGCATGAGCCTTGGGGGATGATTTTAATTGTGATTTTTAGTAGATGTATTTTTATATATATATAAACCAGAATAATGACGTTTGAAAGTATGTCACACAGAAGTGACGTCATCTAGCAGCAGCCAATAGAAAAGCACCTTTAGATGACGCTCCTCCCATGGTGTTTTTTTTAAATATTGCGCACAAGTAATACACATTTTTTTAAAAAACAAAAAAAACAATACTAATACTGAAACTAACGAACTAAACTAAAACTCACCATTTAAAAAAAACAACTAAACTAATAAAAACTAACTAAAATGAAAAATTCCCAAACTATAATAACCCTACTGCCATATTACAAATAAAATGATTTATATACTGTAGCATTTTTCGAAATATGCAAAAGTACAAATAAATTATTTGTACAATTTTTAGGACTAAACACAATTTCTCTTCATAACATTATGTAGCCCTTGCGTCCTTCTGATTTTCTGTATGTGGCCCTCAAATGAAAAAGATTGGACACCCCTGACCTAAAGGATTAAAGATTGACATCACAAAGCCTAAAACTAGTTGAAACTAGATGATGGTTATATGATGGTTATGTAACCCATGAAGTGCTGCACCGGCCCCTGCGCACTGGCGAAGTCTGCGTTTTGATATTGGGGATGTGTTGTGGTGCGGAGAGAGACAGCACAGGTATCGGAATGTGGCTGAGATGATTTCACTTTAATCGCCTATTCCAAATCAAAAAGAAACTGACCCAAGATGGACGCCCACCCAAACACAGTCAAAATTACGGCGTCTCCAGAGGGACAAAAAGAAAACAAGCTACTTGTAAATTAAATTAAATTGTAAAAGGGTGCCACCCTGTGGCAGCCTCCAGTTACTACCCTACATCTACATCAGTTCAAAACAGACACTTGACCTCACGGTCGTGAACCCAACTTAAGAGGTCATGAACTCAAACTTAACCCTGGTGTGACCCCAGACATGACAATATTGGTCCGGCCCACTTGGATCAAATTTAAGTGAAAGTGGCCCTGAAATCTGTTTGACATCCCTGCTGTAAAACTTGCAGGCACCGTTTAAAAGACTTTAAGCCTGAAGTGACAAAATAACAGGCACACTTTGAGCCTAATGGAGTAGAAACAACATTGCAAAGATCCAACTAGTTTACAAGCGTAACCTCCATTCATTATTCAAAATTTCCTGACATAGAAGAAAGATCCAGACTTAAAAGATGGATTAAAATTGTTAATTTCTTAAACAATTTATTTTGTCAATATCATGAAACCAGGGGAACAGACAGCTAGCGGATGTGTAGCAAAACTAATGGAAGTACAGTATAGAACATGGGATTACAGGGCTCTACACTAACTTTTCCACTGGTAACACTGGTGCAAGTAAGATTTTTAGTTGGTCGCACAGCGCAGGATTTGGTCGCACCATTTTTTGTGTAGGTACAGCATGACCTTAGGCATACGCAACTCGATATATTTGCTAAATATTTTATTGGAACACGAGGTTTGCCTTCAACAGCAGTGGCTAGCAAAACAAGTCAATCATTTCGTATAACTTAACTCATCTGAACATTATTTTTTTTTAGCTCAGTACTTTTTTTTTTTCTTCACCTGCTCCTCGGCCGATGTTCCCCTGCCCTTTTCATCTGTATCGTTTGAACTGTCCAAACCAAGCTTGCATTCCCCAGTGCATGCGGATCTGCCATAACATTTCACGAGTGGCAAGTCACGCCAACATCGAACCATATTTACAATTTAATATGCACCAGCATGGATGAAATATTGCGATTCACGACCGGCTCGCGAAGCTATTTGTGAATGGAGAGCTCTGCCGCTGGAGCTCTCATGCAAGTGAATGGCAACACACGACCAGATGTTGTGCACTCGCAATTCTTTTTTTTAACATTACAAATCCATCCACAAGTACCTTTTAAATTGTAAATATAGGTCAGCGTTGTTGTAAAACATTATTATATGTATTGTATATACTGTATTTTTATGACTTTGGCGAAGACCAGCGGGCGCCTCTGGTCTCTCGCGGAAAACCAGGAAATGGGCGTGTGCCACGGCGTAACTTGCTGCGTTGCTGTCGGCCAATCAGAGGACGGGTGACGACACAGCCCCACGAGTCGCCCGAAACAGGCCCCGTAAAAAAAATAAAAAAATAAAAAAATAAAAATAATAATAATAATAAATAAAAAAAAAGTCTCATTAAGGAAAGGAAAGAAAAAAAAAAGTCTCATGAAGGACTCCAGGTGGAGGAGTGGAACTGTCACTTGCCTTTGGTGCCGGTTGGCGTGGGTTCACTTCTCCGCCTGGGAGACCATGGTTGGCTTACATCATGTAAGCTTGTGTGGGTGGGTGAGTGTATATTCTAAAAACAAACAAAAAAAAAAAAAAGTCTCATGGAGACGCTAACAAAATGCCGCTCGGTGTGGAACCAGTCCGGTGGAAAAGCACCAATTTTTACATGTTTGTATATAAATTGTAGTCTGCGCGGTGCGTGTATGTTGTGCCCGATCAGGAAATAGCCAGCCAAACACATTGCAGCGGGTCATGTTTTACTCAAATACTATTCGACTGAGTCGGTGCGCGGCGGCGCGCTCTCTTTGCTACGGGAGAGCCAGCGGAGGACACTTTCGAACAACGTTTTAAATATAGTGCGAGCGGTTTGTTTTTTTTCCCACCAGCACACACTTGAAAGTTGGCCGCATTTGCGAGTGAAATGCTCGCCCTAAGTTATTTTCGGTCAATACAGAAACGTTTCCACATTACCTTGACCCTTCATTGAAGAAAGATCCTACCCGTTTCATCCACACATCACAGGGTCCGCTAGGCAAGATCAAATTACTTATTGTCATATTTATTTCCTACGGCATCAACAAAACCTTAGATGCAGTTACAGAAAATATATATACATTGGTGGTCATAATACTGTGGCTGATTTATTTTTTTAGGTAGATCAGGTTCTTACTGTCTAACACGATTCAAATATGACACTGAAACTCACCTGTTTCTGATGATGATGTGAATGTTTCTCCAGGCAAAAGGTCACGGGAAGTGGCCGCTGAAATGGTACGCTCCAGAGTGTATAAATTACTTCAAATTCTCAAGCAAAAGTGACGTGTGGAGCTTCGGGGTGCTCATGTGGGAGGCGTACTCGTACGGAGAGAAGCCATATAGGGTATGTATGAACTATAGTAGCCATTATATGGTACTGCATAAAAGTAGTGAGAAAGATTCATATTCTGAGAATGGGGTGGACATTTCTTCTATGCGTAGTCACAGCAGGCCTGAAATTAACTCACAATTGCCTTGACTCCCCCCTTCAGTATTTAAATATTTTTCCCCTGCTAATAGTTGACTTGATAGTGCCACATGCAATTTGAATGTGATATTTTCCGCAGGGAATTCGAGGAAATAATGTTTTGCAAATGATTGAGAGTGGAATGCGGATGGATGCCCCGCCCAACTGCCCAGCAGAAATGGACAGCCTTATGAAGACTTGCTGGACATATGAGTAAGTGACAAAATACTCATTTGTCAGCTGCTCTGAATATTTGGAAAATTAGAGACAACAAAATTATTGAGAATTACACTAATTACGTCATGTACTGCACGCAATCCCCTTTTTTTCCAGTCAATATCTGTGCAACTGACAAACACATTATTTTGGCATTTTCAAGAATTTCCATTAAAGAGCCTTGTTTGTTTTACAGGGTGGAGAAAAGACCCGCATTTGCTGTTATTGAGCAAAGACTACGGCGGTATTATTACGACATTGCAGAATGAATTGCCTCATAAATGTGTGAATACAGGAAATCGATACATCATTGACTTTGACTGGAGATCTGCTAATTTCAAACTAAACTGTTGTACATTTAATAAATAAATACATGTTCTGCTTCTGCAATAAAAATAAATAAAATCACAGTACATCTACTTTGTAATTCTTTAACTATTACATTCTATGCAGCGACCTCGATTATTGTCAGAAATATTAAGTACCATCCAACTAGTTTTTAAGATATGGCTGAGTGTTAACATGTTAAAGCTATAAACCTCATCCTGTTTGCTTCATCAGTGAGCTAACACTTCATCTAATGTTTGACACATGATGTCATATGCTTTGGATTATTCAGACCGCCTTTTAAATGAGCATATTAGTTGTACGCCTTTGGCGTATCATCTGTGGTCAAAGTCCCCTGCTCAAGTTACCTCCACGGAGCCTTGCAAACTAACAGTGTTGCCACAGTTACCTTGAAAAAGTAACTTAGTTACTTTACTGATTACTTGGTTTTAAAAGTAACTAAATTGCGTTACTGATTACTTGATTTGAAAAGTAACTAAGTTAGATTAAAGGTTACTTTTTTAGTTACTTTCAGCAGCTGCCGATAACACCATCTCAACATAAAAATAATGCAGTAGAAACGGAGTTCCAAATACTTTATTGAAAGTGCATTTTTAACATGAAAATAAAGGTTTTTTTTATGAAAAACAAAATAGGCAGTCTCTCTTGACTTCTTGTAACGTAAATACTTTTTATAAAACAAAAAATAAAAATCTATCCAGGTTGAAAATGAAAATCCCCTAAATTCCTCTATTGTTTGTTTGTTCCGCTATTCCAGTGTGTACACATGTATCAGTTTAAATATTTATTAGTAGTTATTGACAGTTATAATTGTTTTTTGGTTTGTTTGTTTTTTCTCTTCAAAATAAGGATCAGGAAAACAAAAGGTTGATAATTTAATGTTAAATATAAATATTTAACCTTTAGACAGACACCAACACAACTAAACAGAATATGTGCACATTGTGAAGTATTGCAGAAACATAAATTTAAGACATGAAATAAACCTACCGTCCAGTCAAAAGAAATATGAAGCCACCTTATGGAACAATAAATCTATCAAACACATTTTAACCACTTAATATATGCAAAAATATTTCCAAAAGTTCATTTCCCTTTTTAATCAACAATTTTTGTATTTAACAATTGTTTTTTCTTTTGTCATCACTTTCATTTTTGGTTAATGTATGACATCTTTTTTTGTTTTTTTAATCTGAGACACGATGATGACCACAGAATCACTACTGTTTATATTTTGTTTTTTGGGCTGTCGTAATCGCGGGCACGTCTCAGTTCTCCTATCTGCTGCTCATGCTAGTTGTAGACATTGACAGGGAGCCACAAACTGAGAAATGAGATACTTGCAGTGTGCTTTTAGCTTAGCTGGTGTGTTGGCTGTGGGACATACCTGTGTCGTTTGAATCCATGCATTGGATCGTCACGGGAGTTATTCTTTTTGGCTCGCGCGCAGTACCAACGCCGGCCCGAGACATACAAGTGCACCGAGAGGACTCGATAGCCATGGGAAATACCGAGATGTACGGCACCGGCTTCTGCTAACTGTCTCCATTTGTATGTTGTCACTCGTTGCGCGCGCGCGCGCCGTGTCGCGAGCACGGAAACACGGAAGTAGCTTGAATGGTGATGCTACTGAAATGTAAACAAAACAAGTAGAGCACGGCGCAGAACTCTTGCTATTGTTATGAAAACCATAAAGCCTCACTCGCAACCGATACGGTCGTTTAGCTCCCCTTGACGAACGATGGTTCGGTCGAATCGTTTTTTTGTTCCACCCCTACTGAAAACGTAACTAGTCTGACGTCACTCCCCCTGGCGAGAGGGCGGAGACGACCTCATCCCATAATGCTTCACGGACCAGTTGAGGATGGAAATAAAGTATTTTTTTTTACCACTTTTATGGTCCATAATGCACACGTTTTTTGTTGTGTTGTGTGCCTGTTGGTTAATAAAACTAGTAGTAAAAGTATCATCACTTTTGTTTTGAATGTGCAAACCATTCATGACCAGACCATGGCTGAATTCAGTGTGGTGATCAATGACTTCTGCCTCATCTTCGTAGTTAGCAGTAGTTGTTTGTGACTGTTACAACAGTGAGATAGTTTGCCTTCTTCATGAAAATGTGGAGTAACGCATTGATTCTCTGGACAGTAACTTTAATCAGACTACTTTGTAGAATAAAGTAACGCGTTAGACTATTAGTTACTTTAGAAAGCAACTTTTTTGAGTAACCGGCAACACTGCAAACTAATGCTGCTGGTGTTTGGTAGTGTTGTTCCGATACAGATACCAGTATCGTGAGAGGCCCGATACTGCATTAAAACAGTTGTATCGGCATCGGCAAGTACAAGTAACATGCCGATACCATTATTTCCTGCGTATGCGTTGCGTCTCCGTTCCGCTGCGTCTTGACTGCATGCTCCGGACGCACAGCGGCTGCGCATAAAGCCCAATTTATGCCTCCACGTTTGCTCTCGCGTTGATGATCGTAGGTCACATGATCGACGCGAGCCATGAATTTTAAGTGCCGCGTCGCTCGTGGCCGGCTGCCGTGCACACGTCGCCAATCCTTGAACGCCGTAGATGGCGGGGCGTACCTCGCTTCTGATTGGTCTGTTCGATGGCGTTTTTTCTTTTTTTTTTTATCTCTCTCTCCCCGCCCCCCGCCCAGATAGTTTCCGTGAAGGCAACTGGCGGCGCAAATCGACTTCCTGCTCGGAGACCACGGCTGTGCATGTGGATATGTGCCTGGGACGAGAGGCGGAAAACAACAATAACTTAAAAAATAAAAAAATAATAATAAAAAAAAACAAATAAAAAAATAAATAAATAAATAAACTGTGTTCGCTAAGCGCATGGCTGTTGTGTTTTGGAGAGTTTACGGCCGACACCGGTGCAAATTGGCAATAATTAATTGCCACGGTGATGAACTTACTCTCCCCCCGGCTTTGTTTCGTGTTTCTGAATTAAATTGAACTTCCTGAATCCGTCATAAAATGCAGAGGAATCGCCACTCTGTGGCGTCCCAGCCATAGCGACAGCGGGACTTGGTGTGAAACTCCAGCAGACACCGATGTGTATTGTGATGTGTATTGCGCACAAGTCGGAAGGCAAACGCATGAGCAGAGCTCCAACGTGACGCCTCCACGCGAGCCTCTCGCAGAAGCATACTGAGGCCCAGACCCGTCACCAGAAAGAAATTGTAGGGGGGGCATTGTGGTGATGAGAACTTAATTCACCCACGGAACCTTGGGACGAAGGAGGAGTTGGATGGGATGAAAGGATGAAAGGATAAAAGAATAAAATGTTGGTAGGTCTGTGAGCCTCGCGCAGAGGGAGTTGTTGTTGCTGTTAAACGCTGAGAAGCTGATGTCAATAAATCGCCGGTCTTTGGCTCCGGACTTCAACACTCTGCCTCCGACTCCCGTCACTACTCGCTACAGCATTACCTTTTTTGGGGTGGATGTTCTAAATGGCCGCCTGTTGGACGCTGTGACGTTTTCCACTGTTGCTTGTGGGTGTGATGTGGAGACGTTTGAGGGCCTCGCCAGCCCGCTCTCAGATGACGACGTGTTCACCCGGCTTCTTGGAGAATTCCCCAGCCTGACCACTCCTACATTTGCAGCCACTTCTACCAAGCATGGGGTCGAGCACCACATTGAGACCGTAGGCCCGCCGGTTCACGCTAAGGCCCGACGCCTCAGCCCTGATAGATTGGCCACAGCTAAGTCCGAATTCGCCAACATGGAACGCCTTGGCGTAATTCATCGTTCGGACAGCCCGTGGGCCTCGCCTCTCCACATGGTTCCGAAGTCGGACGGCGGCTGGCGACCGTGTGGAGACTATCGCCGCCTCAATGATGCCACAACGCACGATCGCTATCCGGTCCCGCACATACAGGACTTCTCTGCCTACCTGGCAGGTGCGAAGGTGTTTTCCAAGGTGGACTTGGTACGGGGCTATCACCAAGTTCCGGTACACCCCGCCGATGTGCCTAAGACTGCTGTGATAACACCTTTCGGACTGTTCGAGTTTCTCAGGATGCCATTCGGCCTTAAAAACGCGGCCCAGTCTTTTCAGCGTCTCATGGACTCTGTTCTCCGGGACATGCCGTTCCTCTTCGTCTACTTGGATGACATCCTAGTGGACAGCTCCTCCATCGGAGAACACCTTTCACACCTCCGGCAGCTTTTCTCCAAGCTCAGCCAGGCTGGACTGATTATTAACCGTGCTAAATGTGTCTTTGGTGTGCCTGTGTCTTTGGTGTGCCCTCCATCCAATTCCTCGGCCACCTCATCAACGAGGACGGCGCCACCCCGCTTCCGGCAAAAGTAGAAGCTGTTGCCGCTTTTCCTCGACCCCAGACGGCCCAGGGTCTCCGCGAGTTCCTCGGGATGGTGACTTTTTACCACAGGTTCATCCGCCACGCTGCCCATGTGATGCACCCGCTTTACGACGCACTTAAGGGTGTGGCTCCTAACCGTGCGGTCGACTGGACCGATGTGAGAGTCAGGGCTTTTGAAGAGACGAAAGCCGCGCTGTCCCAAGCGGCCTTGTTGGCCCACCCGCGCCCGGATGCCCCGATCGCCCTCACTACTGACGCATCTGATTTTGCCGTTGGGGCTGTTTTGGAGCAGCGCGTCGAAGGTGCGTGGCAGCCACTCGCCTTTTTCAGCCGCCGGTTGGTCCCTCGGGAGCGCAAGTACAGCACGTTCGACAGGGAGCTCCTTGCTGTCTGGCTGGCGATCCGCCACTTCCGCTTCATCCTGGAGGGCCGTGAGTTCACGGTCTTCGTCGATCACAAGCCGCTCACCTTCTCCATATCGAAGTTGTCCGAGCCGTGGTCCGCGCGGCAACAGCGCCAGTTGTCGTTCATATCTGAATACACCACGGACATCCGACATATCGCTGGCAAGGACAACGTGGTCGCGGATTGTCTGTCCAGGGCAGCCGTCAACACGGTACAGCTGGGCCTCGACTTTTCCCGGATGGCGGCCGACCAGGCTTCCGATCGTGGCACCCAGTTGCTTCGGGGCTCCGACACCGGGTTACAAGTTGAAAGGGTGGCGGTCGACGACTCCGGGGTCGAGCTGTGGTGCGACGTCTCCATGGGCTGGCCTAGACCGCTGGTGCCCTCTGGTTGGCAGAGGGCCGCCTTCGACATGGTGCACGGTCTCTCACACCCCGGCAGGAAGGCATCGGCGAGGTTGGTGGCTCAGAAGTTCGTCTGGTCTGGGTTGAAGAAAGATGTACGGGCCTGGGTCGATTCATGCGCGGCTTGTCAGCGAGCCAAGTTCCACCATCACACCAAGGCGCCTTTGGAGACTTTTGTTGTCCCTGCGAGGAAGTTTGACCATGTCAACGTCGACATCGTAGGTCCGCTTCCGCCTTCCCAGGGCTTCACCTACCTCCTGACGATGGTGGACAGGACGACCCGCTGGCCGGAAGCCGTTCCCCTCACCTCCATATCGACCAGTGACGTGGCCCGGGCGTTTATCGGGACCTGGGTCGCTCGGTTTGGACCGCCGGCGGACCTCTCGTCCGACAGGGGTGCGCAGTTCACGTCAGAGGTTTGGAACTCTGTTGCTGAAAGCCTCGGGGTCAAGCTACACCGCACCTCCGCTTATCACCGTCAGGCTAACGGGCTGTGCGTTCGATGAAAGCCGCTTTGCGCGCTGGACTTTCTGACGGTAATTGGGTCGACAAGCTACCCTGGATCATGCTGGGCCTTCGTACTGCACCTAAGGAGGACCTGCAGTGTTCGTCGGCTGAGTTGGTCTATGGACAGGTGCTAAGAGTGCCAGGAGACTTCATTCCGGACGCCTCGACGCCTTGGCCCGCACCCAGGCCTGGGCCGCCGGTGGATGCTGCTGGTGCGTTCCAGCCCGTGCCCACATCGCAGCATGGCACCCCTGTGGCCCGGGTGCCCCCCAACTTGCAGTCGGCTGAGTTTGTCTTCATCCGACACGATGCTCACCGTGGTCCCTTGAGTCCCCCCTACGACGGACCATTTAGGGTCCTGCAGCATGGTGCCAAGACTATGGTCGTGGATGTTGGGGGCCGTTCCGAAACTGTTTCTGTTGACAGGCTGAAGGCTCATGTTGACCTGGCCGGACCCTTGGACTTGCCCCGCGCCCCCCGCCGCGGCCACCCCCCTAGGCTGCACCTGGGAGACCGTGCGGGGTCCCTTCCAGTTGTTCCTGCATCCCCGCCAGTTGGTGCACGGGACGGTTCTGATGTTTCTGCTGTGCCCCTCCCGCCCGCGCTCCCTGGGTACTTTACCCGCAGGGGTCGGGCAGTTTTGCCGCCCCGTCATCCGGAGTTTGATTATGGGTGAATTCTGGGGGGGCTTGTGTGGTGATGAGAACATAATTCACCCACGGAACCTTGGGACGAAGGAGGAGTTGGATGGGATGAAAGGATGAAAGGATGAAAGGATAAAAGAATAAAATGTTGGTAGGTCTGTGAGCCTCGCGCATCGGGAGTTGTTGTTGCTGTTAAACGCTGAGAAGCTGATGTCAATAAATCGCCGGTCTTTGGCTCCGGACTTCAACACTCTGCCTCCGACTCCCGTCACTACTCGCTACAGCATTACCTTTTTTGGGGGGGGGCACACTTTATCAACCTAAATCTAATGTTCATCAGGTTGAACATTGTGACAACTGCAAAAGTGTTCAGAAATATTTTCTGTCACTTAAAAGCGGCAGTTCATTCTGAAATCTCAAAGACAAACTGAAAAAAAAAATGTGTAGTTCATTTTGCATTTATTCAACTCACAAGTTCATTTGAAACAAATCCACTCTTCACTTCTGTAAACAACTATGTCCGAATGAATGACTCTGTGACCCAGCCCCTTCTATCTGGAATTGGCGAGCAGTTGCCTTCATTTGCGTGTTGGATTAGGGCTGTACGATATGGACAAAATTTCCTTTCATTTTTGCCAGACATCTCTATTCTTTGATCTTTGACTCAGCATGAGACTTCACATCATTTTACTTTTTTTTATGGTGCCTTCTGTATTTTGTGTTATTTTATTTATATACTTATAAAGAATTTTTTTTTTTTAGTATTTTATTTGCGTGTATACTTATCTACTTATATTTACTCGAATTAATTTAATTTTGTGTTATTTTTAGGGCTGTCAAAGTTAAAGCGTTAATAGATTAATTAATCACAGAAAAATGTCGCATTAATCACGTATTAACGCAGATTAATCACACTATTTTTTTTTTTTTTACCGCACTTGAGCCTTGAACGTAACCGCGGATGGTTACATTGAAGGCTGCGCAGGTCCGTGATTAGGTCAATGAACGGCATTTCCTATGCCTGTTGCAGCATTGGCTGTTTTAAAGTGATTTAGAAATAAGGTTGAGTTATGTCGATGATATACAGAAACAAAATATGGGTTCAGTGAAAAACTAAGCAGAATATCAATCCAAAAGGATGTGTAAAGTGCTGTTTTTTTTAATTAGAACTTAGTGACAGTCATCAACTTGAACAAACTTGGCAATAAAAAAAGAATTCAACTCACATTGTACTGCAACTGCTTTAGTGATAAATAATTTTATGCTCCTTAATTGTTGTTGTGTATGTGTGACTGCTTGGGTCTGTTAACAGCATACTGTGTATTGCTACAATTCATCCGTGCTGTGTGGCTTGACTAATTAAAATAAAAGTTTGACACTCACTTGTAAACGTAACCAGTGGACTCAGGATTCCCATTGATATCAACTGTGTCATCCTGGATCGAGGTTTGGCGTTTGGTGGCTCCCATTAAAGCGGCACGACGTGCTCACTGCTTTGCCAGCCGGCAAATGCGCACTATCTACCCGGAAGTAGATTTGGCAAAGGGCACGTCTGCAGAGCGCGCGTCTCCCCCCCGCCCCACCCCATCCCTCCTGATCCTGATTGTCATTGGCTCGCTTAGTTGTCAATCACAGCCAAACTTGAAAGGAGGTATGTGGTTGGCTGGCACGCCATGCTTTACTTAAAACAGAAGACGCAAGTTTACGTGACTGATAGGACGAATACTTGGTGAGTCATCTTGCTAGGGTGGGCACGGCTGACTGACAGGGCGGGCACGGACCCCCAAGGCCCGCCCATGGCGACGGGTCCGCTTAGGCCTTAACTGCGGTCCGGCAGCTCCGTCGCCGACAACTTCCCGCCGTGTCTCGCGTGAGATAATGTGGCATTAAAAACCACGACAAAGACAACAGAAAGTCAGTGCTCAACAGAGGAGCAGAAAGAGAGGTGGACTTTCTTTGACTGAACTCACCGTCCAATCCTGCTATGACGTTCCATGCAGCATTCCTTTTTAAGTTGTGCCGTGTCATATATAATTTTGTTGCTTTCCACCTCGGTTCTAAGTCTCTCCTTGTCCATGTTCGCCGGTGTTTAAACAGTAAATTAAGCGTTCAGCATTATGACGTTTTGCTGACATGATTGCGAAATAGGAGCTGGCGAGTGTTTTATTCTGAAACGTAACCAGAAATTTATTTTGAAACTGCGTCGGTCTTCCTGTCCCGCTCGATGTGTTATGTGCTAGCATGCCATTTGACGGAGGCCGACGGATGCGTCGTCCGCCAAAAATAGAAAAAAGGTCTATCCGTGCGGAGGGCTGCCGCACGGCGCAGCTGAGACGCAGTCGACACGCAGCGGGTGTAATTTGAACAATTTGAATGAATGGAAACGTATCGGCTGCGTCGCCGGAACGCAACGCACACGCATCCGGTGTAATCCCAGGGTTACCCCGGGTTTTCACTGGATGCGGTTGCGGTGCGGTTGCGGTGCGGTCCGGCGACGCAAGCAATTAGATTCCATTCATTCGAATGGTGCAGTTTACACCGCTTGCGGGTGCGTTGCGTGTCGACTGCGGAAGGCCTGCGGCGTGCCGCAAGCCTTCCGCAAGGATAGCCTATTTTCTATTTTTGCCGGACGCCGCAGCGGTAGGCCTCCGGCAAATGGCAAGCTAGCACAAAACACATCGAGCGGGACAGGAAGACCGAGGCAGTTTCAAAATAAATTTCCGGTTACCTTTCAGAATAAAACACTCGCCAGCTCCTATTTCGCAAGTTTTTCATCAAAACGTGACGTGGGCGTCGCCGCCGGGCCATGTGCTCATTCACGGTTTAGACACCAGCGAACATGGACGAGGAGAGGTTTATATTGGAGGTGGAAAACCACAAAATAATATATGACACGGCACATCCTTTTTATAAGGACTGTAATGTATTGTGAGTTTGATGTTCGCGATTGCTTGTTGTGCCCGTCTCGCTTGCCGTACTGAGCGGCAGCCGGACGCGGAAGACAGAAATAAAGAGTGGACCCGCACTGACCCGACTCTCGTTATTAATATACTTTACAAGGACAACCAAAAAAAGGATGCTGCATGGAATCTCATATCTTTCTGCTTCTCTGTTGAGCAGACTTTCTGTATGTTTGTCGTTGTGAAATGCCACATGATCGCGCGCGCGCGGTCCCGCGAGACACGTTGGGAAGTGGGCGGCGACGGAGCTGCCGGACCGCAGCTGTGCGGAGCCGGTGTGGATTGACAAAAAAATTGACCCGTCCGGAGCACGCAGTCAAGACGCACCGCACCGCAACCGCACCGCAACAGCATCCAGTGAAAACCCGGGGTTAGACTTGACTTTATTGATCCCTTGGGATGGCTCCCTCTGGGAAATTTACATGTACAGCAGAAATAAGAACAGATAATAAAATAAAAAATAATTCAATCAATAAATAAATAAGGTTACTACACCGGAGATTGAATTAAATAAATTAAAAGTACAGTATCGTAACAACACTACTGTTTGGTGCTCATCTGCCTAATTAGACCTATAAGCGAGACGCTCTGAGAATTGTTTCTATGATGGATGGATTTTACAAAAGGATTCAATTCAAGGATCAAAGAAAGAACTGTCTGAAGATAAATATACTTTCTATTTTATTACTTTACATTCTTTCTAAGATTTTATTTTAGTAAATATATGCTAATAGCTTTGAAGAAAAAGTAGAAGCAAAAGTAAAAAAATGCGATTAATTACGAAAAACTGTGATTAACTCTTTGACCGCCAAAAACGTTTTAATGACGTATGCTAAAATCCTAATGAATGCTGCCATAAATGTTAATTGACATTTACTAAGTTTTTTTTTTTTTTTAATTTCCCCCCTCTCTAAATGGGCAGTGCCACTTCTTGTGCAGCACTGCCTGCTCAATGTGTTGTGGAATCAAAAACACCCACTAACTATGGCCAGCAGATGGCAGCATTGTATCTTTTTTTTTCAATGGGCTCACAGTATATGAAATTACAATGAAACATGACTGATATGATGAAATTGAATGTTTTCAAGGATGATGTGACTGAGCAAAGCCTTTGTCACAGTAAATTTAATTCACAGAGTGTCAATAAAAAAAAATGTCTAAGTCACTGTTGTGCAAAAAATGTATATTTTCAATGTCACTCAAATTACTTATTTTCGAATGATTACTAAAGAACGGAATAAGGTAGAAACATACTTTTTTTATGTTTATGTAGTCATAGCGCACAATATTTTGTTTGCCATGAAAGATGAGTGAAAATGCTCAAAATCGGCTGGCACTGTTGTGCTTGTTTTTTGGATAATATTTGGCAGTCAAAGAGTTAATAGGTTGTTTGACAGCACTACTTTTAATGTTTATTTTAAAATTAATTGATATAGTATCAATTGAAGCAAAACTTTGCTTAATGACTTATCAACCAATTATCTACTGGTGACTTTGCCTCCCCAGTCCATAAAACCTAGCGACGGTTCTGCTTCTGGTGCCATCTTACCACAGACTGTTAACAGCCATATTGCTTGTTAGTAATGATTCGAGAGGTATCACGTGTCTCGTTTCATGTTGAATGAGTGGTCAACTTCATCGCAACTGAATGTGTCAGACCTTTTATTTAAGATTACAAGCATCTTTGTTATGACAATGCAATCAACCGTCCAGATGAGTTGGAGGCTTATGTACAGACGTTATGACCAAAATCACTGCTTCGCACAATACAGAAAAAAAAGGGAGGGCAAACTTATATTGCAGGCGTCTGGTTGAAACATGTCAATTTGGTAAATGTTTGGATAAGTGTGCAGCACAGACTTTGTGAGGGTTACTGTAGAGAACAGTGTACATATACAGACACAAGAAGGCTTTAACTTCCACAAACTATGAATCCATGCAAACCTTAAGTGTGATGTACGAGCAGAGGTTTCAATGCATCCCAGCCCACACGTTTTATTCCAATGAGTCTCTCTGTAGTGTGTTGGAGAAAGTGGTGAATGAGTGAGCGACTTAAATAAGTGGTCAAGTGAAAACTACTGACACCACAGTCCTTTCGCAATCATTGTGATTACGTAGGCTTCGGTTTGCAATATGGCTATGGTCATTCTCAGGTCACAGTGTGTTTTTGACTGACAGAAACCCAAGTTTAAAAAAACAAAAAACTGCTGATGCATCATTCAAGAAGCAATAAAAAAAAACATTAATTTATGGCTTGGGATTGGGGGACTAAAAACCAATCACTGGAAATTGCTTAGTCAATATGATATGGTCAATCATTCAAATATAGCTACTCTGATGTAAAGCACTGATCAAACATCATCCCATCCTTCAGGTACTGTGCAGGCTAATGCACTGAAGTGTACAATTTCACCTCTAAGGATGTTGGAAGCAGTGGTACAAGAACTTAAGGCAAAAATCGTGGATGTTTGAGCGAGTCACTCCCCCTTGTACTGAGGACGCCTTTTTTCCTTGAATGCAGCCAAACCCTCCAGGCGATCTTTAGTTGGTATCACCTTTGAAAACAAAAATATATCAATACTCTACACCAGTTGTTATCAAGTGGCTTGTTTTGTTTTTCCATACAGTGACAAGACAAGATACAATATTTAGCATGTAACAAGAGACTTGGAGTTTCCTCCAAAAGTCTTGGAACAGCAGGGCCAATTCCTTTATTGTATACTGGAGACATTTGGGTTTCAGATCAAAAGATGAATATGAGACAAATGTCCAGAATTCCAGCTGTTATTTAATGGTACTTACATCATAGGTATGTTAAACAACCACAATAGTTTTGAAAAAACGTTTTATGGAGTGACGAGACCAAGATTAACCTCTACCAAAGTGACGGAAAGGCCAAAATATGGAGAAAGAAAGGGTCTGCCTATGATCCAAAACACACAAGCTCATCTGTGAAGCATGGTAATGTCATTTGATGGCTTGAGTTTTGCAAGGCAGCTTCTGGAGCAGGCTCACTAGTGTTGATTAATGATGTAACTCATGATTTGGCAGCGGTTTGCAGCCATTTTTTTTTTTTTACATCACAAAAATCTGGAATTTTAACATGGGTGTATTGACTTCATATCCACTGTAAAGGGAAATTATTTTTAAAACATTTTGTCTAAATGTACACATACTAACAAAAGCACATTAGTATTTTAAATTTAGGACACAAAAGTAAATGTGGAAATCAACAGCCATTATCATTAGCTCGTGATTCTCTCCCAGGTTTCGACTGTTCTGACATTTCAACGGCTACAGAACAAAATAATTATCCGTAATTATTTAAATGTTCGATCCAAGTTATTTTGCTTTTAGCCAAATTGAAACATTCAACATGAAATGATTTGGCATGGACAGTACTCACTTGTGCATAGCATGCTTCTTCAATAGCCAAGCCTGTCGACAAATCTACCTGAAAGAAAAGATGGAAACTCTTGTAATGCCAAGCGTGATTTTACCCATGTGCCCAGATATGAACTTGTGTTTGTTATTTCTCAAACTGCTTTATTTACCTAATGTCAGAGATGACACAGATTATCAAGTAACAGTGAAAACAGTGCGCCGCTGTGTCAGGCCAATAACTACAGTCAGACTGTGGCCCTACCGGTCTACTACAGTTGTGCTCATAGTGTACATACCCGAGGGTATGTGCACTTATAAGCACAACTTTACATGTACAAAAGCCAAATGTCTCTTACTGACACCAAAATGCAATGAATCGTCACCGAAATTCACATGTACATCTCTACTCATGACCACTTCAACCTCTGAAAACGTCAAAACAATTACCACAGTATTTTGGATTTTACGGGCATTAATAAGACATATTGCACCATCTTATGATCAGATCGGTGATCCTGAAATAGTTTTTGTGTATGTTTTTTTTGGGTTTTTTTTAACTCGCTAATTAGCCCCCAAAAATCCTGATCATGTAAAGCCCAGTTGTCGTATAGTTGAGACACTTTGTAAAACTCTTTGTGCTAGACTCTCATCTTTGTAAAAACATTTGGGATTGACTCTAGTCTTTGTGAACTTTGTGTGAAAAACTACAAATTCCCAATTAATGCATTGACTCCCAGCCATTTTCACAGAAGCAATCCCGTTCGCTCCCGGCTATTTTACTGAATTTTGACTGATTTTGCAAGGCCCACAGAATATTGTGTTCAATTGCTATAAAAGTATGGAATCTATCAAAAGAAAGATTAAAGTCTCTTCTTTCATCAGGAAAAAAAGTATGTTTCTATCTGTTTCCGTTTTGCAGCAATTCGCATTAGAAGAGAGCTAAGTTTCATCCGTTTTCACAAATCTATTTAAAATTCTAAGTAATTTAGCTTTTTTTTCTAGATGGCCGTGGTTGATCTCCTTTGCTCTGCTGCCACCTGCTGGCCGTTTGTGTAATAACTACAATTTTTGCAACCGTTCTTTGCAGTTGAAAGGCTGCATCAAAGCCTTCTTGTAAGCTCTAGCATGGAAAAAAAACAAACCAAAAAAAAAAAAACATCTTTCCGTCTACGTCTTTGGGACACTTAAAATTATATATATATATATATATATATATATATATATAAACGTGTTTACACTTTATTGGGAGCAAATGAGTTAAAATTGTCAACTTTCATTCTACCATCTAAAACCTTGGTATATGTTACTTCCCTTTTCCTTAGAAGAGCTGGTCGTAACAACGTAACCTAACCTAGAAAATGGGTTAGCAAAATTTCTGTGTATGCTGTGCCATAAGGTTTGATGACATGAAGCCGTATTACAACAGACACTGTAGAGATTGGAGATTGTTTTAAGTTACTGCAGGTGCTTTGTCCCGGTTTCAAGCTATGGGGTTCTGCCATTTACTTGCGCCGGACCAAAGTGCTTTCCCTGCTTTCACCTGCTTCCCCGAATGCGAAAGTTGGTAGCGCATATTGATTACTGTGCCTACCTCCATTCCCTGATTGATGGCCAGTTTCGCCATCCTGACTGCAATCGGACCCTGTGGAAACAAAAGCACAACATCTTAACAGAGGCTTAAAATGTATGACAACATTTCTAGAAACTTCCGGTGACTAACACCCTCTTCACCTGAGGGTTAATCTCACGTGCGAGCTCCAAAGCTCGCAGGTAGGCAGCATCTCCGCTCTTATTCTGCTCCACAGAATGACTGACGAGACCCAGCCGACAGGCTTCTGTTCCATCCACCACCCGGGCAGTGTACATCAACTCTTTAGCATGGGACACGCCAATCACCCTGGGGAGACGCTGAGTACCACCTGCATAGGAAAAGGGCAACATAGGACCATCTGTATATTAAATAAAATATACAAGACCATCTAAGACTTTTTCTTAAATAGCCTTATTTAAAAAGAGAAATTAAAATGACTGAAGTGTACCTACAATATGATAAAAATTACACACCTATCACCATTTTAAGTGGGACAACTTGCACAAGGGGTGAATGACTAAATACTTGTTTTCCCCCCACTGTACACAATTATGTACAGTGAGTTTAAATAATACTTAAATAATAATGAAAAGGGGAAGTTATTTATTTATCACAATGTTAAAATGCCATGCTTAAACTAGTGGGGGTACTCCCCCACTAGTCTAAGCATGGCATTGAACATATTGTACAGTACACAATATCGTTTGGGGTCAACTTCCTCTTGAACTAATTTATAATTTCAATTTTTACCTTAAAAAAAAAAAAAAACAGGTCAGTCAGCAAGTAGCACAACATATTGTCTATATTGGGTAAATCAGATACACTTAAAATGGTAGTCAGTGTGTCCATTTAACATGAGTTGAATGTGACTCGTTAATTGTGAACACAGCCATTAGTTTTTAAGAGGGTGTGCTAACTTGTGCAACCACAAGTTTACTTGTTGTTTGATGTTTTGAGTGTAAAACAATCTTACCTGCCCCAGGAATAATAGCAAGTTTGGTCTCAACAAGTCCCATTTTTGCAGCATTTGCTGGAGGGAGAGATAGCATCACAATCAATCCATCTTTTGAAGGTCCCACATAAATACACAACAAATAAGTACAGGAACACAATGGAAACAATCAGTACATCTGTATACTGGTAAATGTACTGAACTAACTTTTTTTTTTTTTTTTTTAAGGTCTATTATCTTCAACATGGAGTTGCTGAAGGGAAAGGACTTCACAGAAATTGTTTGAATGGCAACTAAGATGCACAAGACTGAAATGTTTCCCACAAGATATTGGGCTCTCTCTCATGTATTCCAATGTTTAAAATGGTCTTGAAGCCAATTAATTAGTGTGGCAAAAAATAAAATCGTCCATTTTTCAAACTGATACGAAAATAAAATCTCAGTTATAAGACAATCATCAATTATTTATAGCCAACTACAACAAAAGAAACAATGAAAAATGCAAAACAAAAGTAAAAAAAACCAAAAAAAAAAACATTAAAAATCAATATGCAATAAACAGATGAACTATTCTGAATAGATGTGTTTTGCATCTGGAACTCCAACGTAACGGAAGGTGGGACATAGTTATTGACAAGAGCAAGACATTTTTTAGACTAAAGGAATATATAATCGATATAGTAAATTAAAAAAATATATATAATAATAATAATAATAATAATAATAATTATTATTATTAATATTATTATTATGATTATTATTATATATTGTTTAATTTACCTGCATTTTTAAAGGCTTTTCAAAAAATTATTATTATTAAATAAGTAAATAAATAAATATCTAATCATAATAGTAAATTTTATTATTATTGTTATTAAAAAATACCCATAAATTAAACAAATATATTATTATTATTATTATTATTATTAAAAAATACCCGTACATTAAACAAATATAATAGCAATATTAGACACAGCATGATTAAGTGCCTATTAGTCCAGGGTGAAGCGGTACACAAAATGGACGGATGGAAATATATAGACAGTAAATTTCGTAGACCGTAATTAAAAAAAAAAAAAAAAAAAAAAAAGTTGTATGCATCATTTTTTTTAAAGGCTTTTCAAAAAATTATTATTATTAATAATAAATAAATAAATAAACAATTATAATAGTAAATATTATTAATATTCATACCATTTTTAGCATTATTATAAAAGACCCGTAAATTAAACAAATATTTATTATTATTATTATTATTATTATTATTATTATTATTAAAAAATACTGTAAATTAAACAAATATATAATAGCAATATTAGATGCAGCATGATTAAGTGCCTATTAGTCCAGGGTAAAGCGGTACACAAAATGGACGGATGGAAATATATAGACAGTAAATTTAACAGACCGTAATTTAAAAAAAAAAAAAGAAAAAGTTGTATGCATCATTCCAAAAGAAAAGTTACCGGTAAAAGGATCTTACAGGCAACTCTGATGTCACACGCCAGAGCCATTTCCAAGCCTCCTCCTAAGGCGGCTCCATCCAGTGCAGCTATTGTTGGCATTGGTAGGTTACCTATTGGTGGAAATATATTTTAGCAGAAGCACAAGTACAACTATTTAGCATTTCAGGATTTTTTTCCCCCCTAATATTACAAAAGAATTTATTTAAAAAGATAAAAACATCCAACAACCACATCAATTTGGTGCTGCAAGTAAAATATTTACTTTGTCCTTATTAATAATTCTCATCCATATAATTTCCCCTACTCCTTTGTGGTGGTGGGGTTAATGTGTCCCAATGATCCAAGCAGCCAAGTTGTCAAGGGCTTTGGACTTGGGTTGGCTCACAGTCATAGGTGAGGGACTTCTAAACAGTCTCCTATCTCTGGGTTTGACGTCTATTAACATGGAACCTGGTCAATAATTTATAAAAATAACAGACCCACATGACTGACCAATCGTTTTATTTGTGACAAAATAAGACTTGGGACAAATTTG